>NC_091824.1:60199493-60411993 GCF_038994185.2 Dermacentor albipictus | reverse complement strand
AATTCTTTTTTCGGATAGCGGTTGGTCGTGCAGTTGGTCAAGTTGGTGGCAAAGGCATGCGAATTACTGTGCGTCCAATAAACTGGGTAGCGAAACCCACTACACGTCGCTCACATCTCTGGAGACCTTCTAACCATGGCCACCCGGGCAGCGCCCGTGCTATCGGTGCCACGACAGCAGTGCGCCGAAAACGGTGGCAGCGGCGACGGCGGAAACGCCCCTTGAGTTGAGTGGCCGTGTATTTGCTATCGCAGCGAAAAAAAAATGAAAGAGAACAAATGCGATTCCAAAGCGCTGTCAACAGCCTTGAAAAATATTCTTGGGGACAGGGGTCCCCCGCCGTGGTTGCTTAAGTGCCTTTGGTGTTGCGCTGCTAAGCACGAGGTCGCGGGATCTATTCCCGGCCACGGCGGCCGCGGTTCGATGGGGGCGAAATGCAAAAACGCCCATGCACTTAGATTTAGGTGCAGGTCAGAGAATGGGGTTCTTAATGGTCCTAAAATAATGGGTCAAAATTAATCCGCAGTCCCCTACTACGGCGTGCCTCATAATCAGATCGTGGCTTTGGCGCGTAAAACCCCATAGTTTATATATATATATATATATATTTAGACAGGGGTTACAGTACTGACCTATTAGCGAATGAACAGAAAGTATCCGGCCTATTTTACCAAAAATATTAATTTTCTATAAATAAGTCCCATTAATTTCATTTTTTTTCTGTTAAGCTGCCTTTGGTGTATGAAGGGGTACCGCTCTTTTGCACTCACTGTGGTCCTGAGACTTCCTTTTTAATGAACTACAGCACTCATGCGGTCTAGCTGGTACATATCTGTTTAATGTGTAGCTCATACCGTCACGTAGAAAAGTACACGTCAGACGCACATATACCTTATATATGCATAATATGTCAGTACAGTGGAAAGAAAGAAACAAACAAACAAAGGAAGGAAGGCAGGAAGGAAGGAAGGAAGGAAAAAAATCAGTTTTACAGCACAAGGAACCAATTAATTCTCGGACATAGTTCATCGTAAAGAAGAATATGAAACATAGCGTACAGCAATCGTGCTGTAATAATAATAATTAAAAAAAAAGCAAACAAGACGAATACCGCTGACTGAAGTAAAACCAGATAGGCCGGCAGTAGTGATTCCTCAGTACTCGCAATGCTCACCGACCGTCGGCTGGATTCCGGATGTGGCGGAGAAAAAGCCTGCCCCCGCTGACGCAGCAGCGCTCAAATCGAAAGTTGCTTTAATGATCTTTTTTGTGTATGTGTGTGCGACCAATAAAAAAAAAGCATAAAGAAGGAAAAGCGACAGGACATAAGCAATAATCTAAAGAAACAAATCGCTTCTGTCTACTTATCGATCTCCCAGGTTGATATGTCGACGAAGGGCAGTGAAGGGTGGACGCAACTACGACGGTGAGCAATGATAGATAAGTGAAAGAAATTAGGAAAATAAAGAGTGAACGCAGGAAAAAAAACGAAAGAATGAAGGAAAGAAAGAAGAAAGAAAGAGGACATTAAAACGAACGGAAAGAGGAAAACTACCAAGAACGAGACCAGCGCTGACGCGCGTATTTTATCTTTCTTTCTTTCTTTCTCTCTCTTTTTTTTTCTCCTTTCTCACCTTATTCCATTCCTCGGGGTGGCGTCTTGTAGGAGCGAACGCTTCTGGCTTCTCAAGCCTCCCCGAGCCACCTCTTGCATCGTTTTTGCTTTTCTATCATTCGATCTGGTCTTATAAGAGGCTGACCTTTCTTTCATCGCCGCGTGCTGATACAGTGCCGTCCTCTCCTTTTCAGCGGCTACGTGCGAGACGCCTGGGGTCGCGCTCGCAAGGCTAAGACAAAACTCGCAAGCGCAAATTAAACGACAAACGCCTGGCTAGGAATGAAGAAATGCCTCTTCAATAATAAGAACAAAAAAAAATGTATCGGATTGAGCGTGCAAGAAGGGACGAAAAAAAAAAACGTAAGATAATGACACTAGGAGGAAAGTAAAATCGGGGCTTTTAGCTACGGGGGGGTCGAGCTTTTTTTTTTCTCCTCTCTTATCTTTCTCTTCACCTTTTCTTTTTCCTTTTAATTCTTCTTGCGCAGTCACTCCCTGCACCACGCCCTTCCCTCCTCCTCGTCTACTGCACCCTCCTCTCCCACTCGCACACCCACACATACCAACCACGCCGCCTTGGAAAGCACGAAGTAATGCATAAACACCGGCATGTGTGCATACATCTATAAGGCCCCTAGGAAGGGTGCTTGACAGCATTACTCAGAAGCGAGGAGGCAGGCAGGATGAATGCAAATAAGTAAAGGTGAACAAGAAATTGTTAAAATGTATATGCAGCAAGGGGGAAGTAACGATGCAGATAAAGAGAAGGAGAAAGAAAGAAAACGCGACGAAAACGAAGGCAAATCAAAGCTTACGCTGGCTACGCGCTTCCTCTTACTGTGTTTATACATTGGCATACTTGCTTCATTTTACTTTGTATCTGAGAGGAAAACGCGTGCGCGAAGGCAAAGTGCAATAAACCGAATGTAAAAAAAAGATACTAATTCAAGTGAAAAAAAATGAAATAGAAGAAATGTTTCAACCAATGCGCAGATCACAAAAAAAAAAAACACACGCATTTTTTATTTTCTTTGCATGAACCCTAGCCGGTTCTTTTTTCGTTTCTTCTTTCTTTCTTTTTTTTTTTTGCTCTCCCGACTGTGTTAGCGTCTGAGAAACAAATAAAAGCTTTATGCGGGGGCAGTGCAACGAAAAGCAAGGAACGGAGGAGATCCGATGTGCAAACCGGGAGGAGCAACCGACTCGCACGGGGTGTAGATGGGACCCGAAGCTGAGAACGTTCCCCAGGGTTCAAAAATGAAAAAAAAAAGAGAAAAAGGACGAAAAAAAAATGGCGAGCCCAGGAGAGCAGTGGGAAAACAAGTTTTAATAGTGATGCGAAACAAGCGACTGAAAAGGAAAATTAAAAAGAAAAGACAGAAAAGGGCGAAAGGAAGGTGGCTCTCCGGAGGCTGTTTAGTGCCTGATGATGCCTCAAGAGTAAAGGACTTTTAATTTTTGCAGCCGAATACCGTGTCACTTCTCCGCGGACGAGAACAACTCGACAGCCCGCTCTGTATCAGCCAATAAAAGCAAGCAAATGGAACCGAAATTGCGCAGAGGTCGGCCGTTTTGCTTGCTTTCAATTAAAGCGAGAGAAGAAAGCGTCACGGCACTGCTCGTTCTTTTCTGCATTTGCTTTTTGTTTTCTTTCCAGCTCTTTGTTTTGGTTTATTTTTAGAACGCGGGCAACGAATAACAAAGAACACGTGAACTCGCTCGGTGAAAGCTCGGCGCGGCTAAGATAACCGAGAATCCCTTCGCACTCTCCTCCGCTGGTTCTCCTTTTGTGTACACGATTGCCTTTAGGCAGTGTTTCTTTTTTTTTCTTGGATTTTTTTTACTTTGAATGGTAGGGCTTTCTTTCGTTTGTCGCCGAGCTTTTCAATCTCGGGACGGTTCTCGTTCGCTTGCACAGATAAAAATGATTTCGACTTTTTTCACCGTGCATAAAATGACGGTGGAAACAAGAAGCGTCCGCTTCCATCTATCACTTGCCGTACAGCTCTCACTCTTGCTTTATTCTTCTTCTTTTTTCTTTTTCAGGCGAAGTCCAAGTTCGATTTTACGCAACCTCTTTGGTGGGTCCTACGAGCGTTCAGGCATAATTAAGGGTTGCCCGATATCACCCCGAGTCAGAGATCTTCAGGTGAGTATATGTGGTCGTCTCTTCGTCTTTATGTTCAGGCAGTCTGCGATGGCTTAATCGGGTTCCCTTTGTTATGAATGATAAATAAATATTAATCAAAGAATGCTGGGGTTTTACGTGCCAAAATCACGATCTGATTATGAGGCATGCCGTAGTGGGGAACCCCGGATTAATTTTGACCACCTGGTGTTTCTAAACGGCCACATAAATCTATCGCTATATGAGCGTTCTACCATTTGGCCGCAGTCTAAATGCAGTCCCGGCGGCCGTGATACGCGCCCACGACTTTGTGGTTAGCAGCGCAGCGCCAAAGCCGCTAAGGCTTGCTGTGGTATTAAAGAAAAAGTAGGAAAATGAATAAGAGATAGAGGTGGGGGCTTCAAGTGGAAAATATACAATTGACCACGGGTAAATTTATGTAACATGTGGGTTTTGGGCTTCACTCACTTTGTATTGAACTCAATGCTATCAAAGCCAACGGGCAATAAAGTCAAGAAAAGCATAGGGACAGTCAGCAATGTTTGACATCTAAATATAGAAAATAATGAGGAAAAGAGGAAATTAAGGTTGATAAAAAAGATAATTTTTCGCCGGTGGGAGAGGAACCCACAACCTACGCGTTACCCGTGCGTTCCGCTGCCAGTTGTGCTTCGGCGACAGGCCTCAGGTGGTGGTGGTGGTGGTGGTGAATTTCAGCAACAGGAGGGTGTAGCCTGGCGATCAAGGCCGGCAATAGCTCCGCCCGAGCGTCCCACACAATGCGCTGAAGGGTTTCGCCATATGTCCATCAAACCAGTCTCTCTCAGAAAATCGATAAGGAGTCGTGAAGTTTCTTTGCGGACTATAGCTGATCCCTCGGCAAATATAAGGTGTTGCAGGCGTGCATGCGGAAGGTCCTTTTTTTTTTGCAGAGTCTTCAGGAGAGCAACCCTTTCATCTTGAAATTGCTGGCAGGACCGCAAGAAGTCGTCAATGTCTCCTGTCTCGTTGCATGCCATACGGTTCGGAGAATTGATTCGTCCCGTCTTAAATAACCAGGCCGGTGTATAAGCAGACCCTGTCCTCATTCGATATAGAAGTGAGGCTTCCTCTCGGTGCAATCTCTTGGTTACGCAGGGCATATGCGGGGGAACCCAAAGCGACGCAAAGTGATTTCGAATGTCAGATTTTTGCAATTGATTACTCTTTGGAACCTTGATTTTGGGAGGATGGTAGAGCGCTGCGTATGCAAGTGCATCAGCTTTTTCGTTTCCTGAGATACCAATGTGGGAGGGAATCCACTGAAACTTTACTCTGAAGCCTCTGTTGTTGAGTTCTTTCACGATGGCTAGTGATAAGCGTGGGAACTTGAGGGATGGCAGACCACGGTGTACTTGCAGCGCGGCCTTTGAGTCCGTAAGGACAACGACATTCTGCGGAGGCAAAGTCTTTAATTTGCGCAGAACAGAAGCTATTGCTATGCCTTCCACAACTGTCGAAGAGGCTATACAGTCCAGATGGCCAGGCCACGCCCACGTCCCTATCACGTCCACTATCTTAGGTATTTATGCGTACTAGATTCAGTCCTGGGAGTGCCAGCCGGTGCCACTTAGCGCCATGACGGGGGGATGGATTGGATTTAAGGCCTGTGGACGTTATAAAGTCATGATGAACAAACACTGTTTCCGTTCTTGCTGTTTGTATATGAACTGCCATTTGAATTTCGCAGCCCACTGCATAGATGCAATTGCGCAAAGCAAACGTATAACGCTCTCCAATCTTAATTAAGAGAAACTTCGCCCCAGGAGCTCCTATCTCAGTATACGGGGGCGGAGAGATAATATTGTTACGGTGAAGTGAAGGAAGACGTTGAATTGGACTAGAGAAAGACGAAGTCTGGCGGTTGCCTGAACGCTATATCCATCATTTGTAAATATAAGTTATTTTACACTCGTGGGCCTGCTTTCTTCCCGCAACATTTTGGTGGAAGGTGCGGGGTAACACCACGGAACTTCGCAGCGGACGTCATCTACCTGCTGCCACAATGGCAAATCAACCGACACAAGCGACAACGCCTCGGCAGCCCGTGCCCACGGTCATCCTCACTCACCCACGGGACCCGGGAACATTTTGTGGCACGGACAACGTCGACGTCGAGGACTGGCTTACGATGTACGAGCGAGTGTGCGACAACAACAGGTGGGATCCTACAATGATGCTTGCAAACGTAATATTTTATCTGAAGGGAACTGCGAAGCAATGGTATGACACACATGAAGCTGACCTAACGAGCTGGGATGTTTGCAAAGAAAAAATGCGAGACCTGTTCGGCAGACCTGTCGGTCGTCAGCTGGCAGCTAAAAAAGAACTTGCGTGCCGCGCTCAGACGTCCACAGAATCCTATGTCGTGTACATACAGGATGTGCTGGCCCTCTGTCGCAAGGCTGATGACAACATGACCGAGGCAGACAAGATTGGCCATATATTGAAAGGTATTGCAGACGATGCCTTCAATCTCTTGATGTGTAAGGATTGTGCCACTGTGGATGCAATTATTAAGGAGTGCCGGCGCTTCGAACAAGCGAAGGGCCGCCGCGTCACTCAAACTTTCGACCGGTTGCCCAATACCGCCGCGACATCTTCTTGCGAAGACCCGCCGCGGTTCGTTCAGCCCGCAGGACCGGAAGAAATAACGCGCATCGTTCGCCGTGAGCTTGAGGCCATGGCCCCGGCTCCCGTTCGTTCAGACTGTCGGGAAAGCGTACCCGCTATCTCCCTTATACAAGCGGTCGTTCGGGAGGAAATAGCAAGTTTGGACATTCCATCTCTCTGCTCAGTCCGCCATACCAACACCTACCAAATTTCTCCGACCGCTCGCTCCCGGACGCAAAGCTTTCCACCACTCCGTCGCAACCCAGCTGAATGGCGCACAGCGGATGATAAACCCATCTGTTTTAATTGTTCCGGTATTGGACACATCGCCCGTCATTGCCGCAACCACTGGTCGTCGCCTCCTCGGTGGTCGTCTCCGAGTCACTACAGCCAAGTACCCGACAATCGCACTTTCTCGCCCTATACGCCGACTAGGAACATCAACGCCGACAGTGCTCCACCAAGATCCAGCCGATCCCCGTCTCCGCAAGGTCGTAGGTCCCGTTCGCCTCTCGTTCACCGCTCTTCGTCCCCTTCTGCAACCGGTCGCTTCGCTTCGGGAAACTAGGCGGTGCAGCTCCCGGAGGTGAAGCTGCAACTCCGACCCGGCCCACAAATCCTCTATTGACCCTGCCTACATGTGGAAACCTGCTGGACATTGAAGTCGATGGCGTTCCTGTTAGATCTCTCGTTGATACAGGAGCGCAGCTTTCAGTTATGAGCGCTGCTCTCCGCCGCCGGCTCAAAAAGGTTCTGACCCCCGCCGTACCGTGCACCGTGCGAGTCGCCGATGGGAGTACGTCACCTGTCCTTGGAATGTGCACAGCACGTGTGACCATTGGGGGCCATTATACCGTTGTTCTATTTATCGTCCTTGAACACTGCCCACACGACCTAATTCTCGGCCTCGACTTCCTTTCGAAACACTCTGCCCAAATTGACTGCTCCGCAGGTGTTGTACAGTTGGACCTGCCGCTTCCTGCCGACGCAACCACTTGTGCTCCACACCGCTTATGTGCTGCTGAATTTGCAAGGCTGTCTCCACAGGCTGCTACAAATGTCCTGCTGACGCCCTGTCCTCCCGTACCTGATGGCGAGTACGTCCTGTCGCCGCTTACTGACGTGGTTTTGTCGCGTAATATTGCCCTACCGAGCACCTTAATTCGGATCCGCGAAAACTGCGCTCGCGTGCCCATCCTCAATTTTGGGTTCTCGTCACATGTTTTGCCACACGGTATCGCCATAGCGCATATCACTCCTTTGGAAGAATTTCAGATTTCTTTTTTGACCTCTGAATCCTTCCTCAGTACGAACGGACCTTTGTCATCCACTCCTTCGTACTCGACGCCTGCGGACGATGTTTCTAAGATGATCGCCCCCGACCTTCCTTCCGAGCAAACAACAGCTCTTCGTCATCTCCTGTCATCCTATCGGGACATCTTTGATTTGGACGACCGTCCACTTGGCCAGACATCTGTTGTCACGCATCGCATCAACACCGGTGACGCCAGCCCCATTCATAGGCGGCCATATCGTGTCTCGGCAACAGAAAGGGCCATCATACAGAAAGAAGTAGACAGGATGATCGACAAGGACATCATTGAACCCTCCAGTAGCCCGTGGGCATCACCGGTTGTCTTAGTAAAGAAAAAAGATAACTCGTGGCGCTTCTGCGTTGACTACCGTCACCTCAACCGGATAACAAAGAAGGATGTTTATCCCTTGCCTCGCATTGATGACGCTCTTGACTGCCTTCACGGATCCCAATACTTTTCATCAATTGACCTCCGCTCCGGCTATTGGCAGATTAGCGTCGATGAGATGGACCGCGAGAAAACCGCCTTTGTCACACCGGACGGTCTGTACCAATTTAAAGTCATGCCCTTTGGATTATGCAATGCGCCAGCTACATTCGAGCGCATGATGGACTCTCTCTTGCGCGGCTTGAAGTGGTCTACATGCCTGTGTTACCTCGACGATGTGATTGTGTTTTCGCCGAACTTTGAGAGCCACCTGCGGCGCCTCACAACCATACTCTCCGTGTTTCGCAGGGCTGGCCTTCAGCTAAACTCCTCCAAGTGCCATTTCGGTCGCCGTGAAATTAACATGCTTGGTCATCTCGTCAACGCCGCCGGAATCCAACCTGATCCACAGAAAGTTCACGCCGTGCGAAATTTTCCTGTACCTTGTTCAACGAACGATGTCCGTAGTTTTCTGGGCTTATGCTCTTATTTTCGGCGATTTGTGAAAAATTTTGCGGACATCGCTCACCCTCTCACTGACCTTCTTAAGAAAGACGCCTCTTTCTCTTGGGGACCGCTACAGGAGAAAGCCTTCTCTACCCTGATTGAGCGGCTTACCACTTCCCCGATTCTCTCCCACTTTGACCCTTCTGCGCCCACTGAAGTACGAACTGACGCGAGCGGTCATGGCATCGGCGCTGTCCTCGCTCAGCGTCAACAGGGCCAAGACCGTGTCATCGCTTACGCTAGCCGCCGCCTTTCCACGCCCGAGCGAAATTACTCCATTACTGAGAGAGAATGTCTCGCGCTCGTATGGGCGGTCGCGAAATTTCGCCCGTACCTTTTCGGTCGGAGCTTCTGCGTTGTCACCGACCATCACGCCCTCTGCTGGCTCTCCTCTTTGAAGGACCCAACTGGACGACTTGCACGTTGGGCATTGCGCCTACAAGAATATACATTTTCTATTATATATAAGTCAGGACGCCTGCATAAAGACGCTGACTGCCTGTCCCGCAATCCCGTGGATCAACCGGACGATACCGATGCAGACTCGGACATCAGTATTCTGTCCCTCTCCGGCTTCCTCCACATTGGCGACGAGCAGCGCAAGGATCCTGTTCTTCGAACACTTATGGAACGCCTAAGCTCCTCGCCCAATCACCCGTCCCTTCGGATGTTCACCTTGCGCGATGGAACTTTATACCGTCGTAGCGTTCGTCCTGACGGCCCGCAGCTCCTCCTAGTCGTCCCCAAGCACCTTCGACTCACCGTGCTCCAGCAACTTCATGACGCTCCTACTGCTGGACATCTGGGCGTCACTCGTACTTACGACCACCTGCGGCGCCGCTTCTTCTGGCCTGGCATTTATCGCTCTGTGCGCCGTTATGTCGCTTCTTGCGACCTGTGTCAGCGCCGGAAGACGCCTGCTATGCCTCCCGCTGGTTTGCTTCAACCCATTGATATACCTACAGAGCCCTTCTTCCGTGTGGGCCTCGACCTCCTTGGTCCGTTTCCAATTTCCATCAAAGGAAACAAATGGATTGCTGTAGCAACCGATTATGCCACTAGATATGCCATCGCACGAGCCCTGCCAACCAGCTGCGCTACAGATGTCGCCGACTTCTTACTAAAAGACGTCATCCTGCACCACGGCGCCCCTCGCCAGTTGCTGACGGATCGCGGCCGCTACTTTCTATCGAAGGTCGTTGATGATCTGCTCCGCTCCTGTTCTACAGAACATCGGATTGCTACCGCGTACCACCCTCAAACGAACGGCCTCACCGAGCGACTCAACCGCACACTCACTGAAATGCTCGCCATGTACGTTTCCAACGATCACCGCGACTGGGACGTCGCTTTACCATACGTCACTTTCGCATACAACTCGTCCCGTCACGACACTGCCGGATTTTCACCATTTTTCCTTTTGTACGGCCGCGACCCCACCTTGCCTTTTGACACGTTGCTACCTTCCGCAGTACAGTCACCCAGCACTGCTTGCGCTCGCGATGCTATTGACTTAGCCGCCCAGGCCCGAGATGTCGCCCGTCATCGCCTCACAATCTCGCAAGCTTCTCAAAAGCGACGCTACGACCTTCGGCACCGAGACCACCATTTTTCACCTGGTTCCCTTGTCCTTCTCTGGACGCCTTCACGTCGTGTCGGCTTGTCGGAAAAATTACTGTCCCGTTTTTCTGGTCCGTACCAAATCTTACGCCAACTGTCCGACGTGACCTACGAGATCGCCCCACTCGGTCAGCCTTCCGTACCTCCCAACTTAACCAGTGATGTTGTTCACGTCACCAGGCTCAAGCCCTATGTCCCCCCAATAAGTGAGGCTGTTTAACTTGCACCGGGACGGAGCTCCCCCACCGGGAGGGTGATGTTACGGTGAAGTGAAGGAAGACGTTGAATTGGACTAGAGAAAGACGAAGTCTGGCGGTTGCCTGAACGCTATATCCATCATTTGTAAATATAAGTTATTTTACACTCGTGGGCCTGCTTTCTTCCCGCAACAATATTATTCGGCATTTACTGTACAGAATGCGATAAGGTTCGCAGCATTGAAAATAAAAATAAAAGAAAGCTTGAAATGTACCGACTCTAGAAGTAGAGTTTCGATTGAGGCTATCAATATATTTACAAAAAATAGTTGGACATCGCAGAAAATTATGTAAGCTGAAACACAGTGTTTTGCAATTCTGTAACTCAGCATTAACAGTAATAAAAAAAATATAAGAATTGTGTAAAGGGCCCCATTGAGACATCTATAGCGCACATAATTGACGTATTATACAAGGTTTTAAAGTGTATCACTAATTTGTCTGTGGGACTTTTGCAATTCTCTCTTGAGCATTGCAACAACTTCAAGTAAACTTTAAAGTCAGATTTGGAAACATGTTTATTTTAGATGCTCTAATATTTGCAGTCTACAGAACTGCAATATCCGTTTCTGATTTCGGATCTGTGAACTGAGTGTTTCAATTCGTTTCTTTTTATTTGTTTGTATTTATAGCTTACCAATTTCTAAACCGTATCGTAAAATAGAGGGTGCTGAATGAAAATTCTGCGTCCTACGAGCCGTCATAATTTAGGTTTAGCAGTGGAAGGTTAAAGATGCTGCTAAAATGAAGGCTCAGCAAAGAATAGCTGGCGCAGAAATGTTCATTACCTGCCGAAAGGGCTCTGAAACGTCATATCACCACTTAAATGTTTCATCACATAGAAATCGAATCTACAGAAATTGAATAAAGAATAGAAATCGATTCTTCCCCGGCAGCTCCGAGAAGACCGTACCAGAGCCATCGGCAGGTTGCCATTTTTTATTCCTTTTAGAATGGGACATTCTCCGACTATTGAAAGTAATCAGTTTGTTTGGCATAACAATGCACATTTAGTGCGTAAATGTCACTTTGTCTGGATGAGTTTTCGCCGTTTTGTGACGTCGCATGACAGACCGGTGAAGTGTGTGCGGCCCTAAAACTTTTGATGCTTTCCAAGTCAGTTTACCAACGCGCCCAACAAATGACAATGATGAAATTTATTTGTATTACATCGGGCTCTTTTCTGTGTTCCTTCTGTGGCTCTTTTCTGTGTTCCTTGTTCGCTGGCGCTAAATATACTTTCCAAATCAGTTTACCAACGCGCCGAACAAATGGCAATGCTGAAAACTTTAGACTTTTGCAGGGTTTTCTCACAATGCCAAGTTGCCATATCTTCTCAAGAATAACTTGAGAAGACTGGGCCAAGGCGGTAGCCTTGGCCCAGTAGCTCTGTAGTAAAGTGGTGGCCCAGCGGTCGAAGCGGACTCCTAAGTTTCGCCTAGTTAATCCTGCCTTAACCGTGCTGGATAACATCCCTTAGGGTGGCTCAGCGGCTATAATGTTGAACTGCTGGGGATGCTGTCGCGGGTTCGAGTGCCGTCTACGACAGACTCATTGCGGTGGGACCAAAATGCAAAAAAAAGAAAAGAAAACGCTCGTGTGCAGCACTTCGGGTTCACGTTAAGAACTCCAGGGAGTCAAAATTGATCCGGAGCCCTCGATTTACTGCATGCCTCGTGCGCAGATTTAGGGACGTTAAGCCCCGCAATTTAATTGAGTGTCGGCTCAAAGCAGCGTCGGTTTTTTTTTCATTCGTCCATTCGCTGTCCTTTGAGAAACGGTTCCTTTGTTTCTGGAAGGAACGGCTGTTCACAGGCCGGAAAACTGCAGCAAAGGATGAGCAGAACAAGATAAAAAGCGCGTATTTCCTCGCGATCCGGCGCCTTTCAAGGGTATTGCAGATGCGCCATGCATCGCGCAGCGCTTGAATGCGCATCAAGCTTTCGGAGCACTGCACCACTCGGCCCCCCTGCATCTGAAAGCAAGAGATGAGGGAAGAAGCGCAGCAGCACGAAATCAAGAGAAATGCACTCGATGGTCGCCTATAGTTTCTTCGCATCCGCACGCAAAGCCATTAGATGTATACCCCTCTTATTCTGTAAGGTTGGCCCGCGCGTATACCCCGAAATCACGCGCAAAGTTGGGGCCATTATGCTGCCTCCAGAGCGCATTCTGCTTCACCATTGGCGTGTGTAAAGATTGCCGTTCGCCGCCATGCGACGCGCCTTCCTAAACACACGCGCTCCCGTACAAATCCATTACGATGCGACTGCGTATGCAAAAAAAAAAGTATCGCGCCGAACAAATCGTGTTTGAACGAATCACGGGACAATTCTTTAAACAGCGATCACAATACGCTTGAGCGGCGCTTTGAAGAGTGCACCTCGGTGGTGGAGAAACGGTTTCTGCCTGGGTGAGTTTTGAATGTGATTCATGCGCCCAGCGCCTTCCTCGTGAAAACATATCAAACTCCATTCGTCCCATAGCCCGCTGTGCGAGAATACGTAGACACGAAAGCAAAACCAACCAGGCAGGACGCAGCACGCAATACCTTAATGGTTTCGGCGGGGTTCTTATTGATATTCGGCAAAATGCAGATGGGATGAAAATATACGTCTTTCGACCTGCTTAAAATCATAAGCTTTGCCTCGGACGCGTCTTCTTCGAAACACCGTCGAGAACTTTCAGGAGCAAAAGCCTCCCTGCTCGAACAGACAAAAAAAAAAGAAAGAAACAGTTAGACACAGTAGCAGCCTTTATATGCATCAGTGGCTCTTTATGAACTGAGAGCTATAAGAACTGACGACCAGAGATTGTATGAAACGCTCACGCGCGCGCACGCACACACGCACGCACACGCACACACACACACACACACGCACACACACGCACACAAAAACAACCCCAAACAGCAGCCTCTACATTCTGATGAACATTGGTGCCTATACTACTGGTTGTTGGGCATTATTAACGACAAAATGAATTCTACACTGGGTCTTTATGCTACCTCAAATAGACACCTACAAGAGTAAGCGACACAATCAAAACAGATTTAGAATTATGGTTGTGCCACGAAAATTATTATAACGCAATCTTTCCTTTCTTTTTCCAAATCGTCCCTTACAGTTTCGACCTTAATGCTTTCATGAACGACAGGATTAACTTCTTTAGCTCAAAATGTCTAGTTCTAGCTGCAAAAATTTCATGTGAATGTGCCAGCAACCTGCCAGTCAGTGAGTGTTTGTACAGTCATTATAACTGTTACTGCATGTATTATGCTGCGACAGCCTTTAAATATCTGAAATGTAGCTTGCTCCGCCACTTTATTGGTTCTCTTCATTACGCCGTCATAGTGGTCATTGTTATTGTGACATCGTCGTCAGGCCACACCTTCTTCCCAGCTTCATCCTTCGGTATATGATGAGGAGATACCAAATTTTGCTCACCATCGTTACTGGGGATCGGACTAATGCCTTGGCGCAATGTGCAGTTGTGAGCTGGGCGCGCTAACCACTGAGAAAGAGAGACAGAGAAGGAAGAAAAAACAGTGATGTAAACCAGACGTGTTACCGGTATGCCACTCTACATAGGGCAAAGGAGGTTCAGGTATGAAAAGGAAGAAAGGAGAGAAAGACACTGATAATGTCGTTTCGTCCAGCGGTGCACATCGAAACAACGAAGTGATTTATTTTGATGAAATAGGCAATGTTGGAAGGTGTTGTGTCGCTGCAGGCTTCTCCTCTAATCACAGATTGTTCAATAAGCGAAGGATATTCACATGAGGTGTTATTGCTATAATGCGCGTACCGCTTTCAGACCTTGTGAGACATGTGTCCACTGTGCGAATACTTTTGCTCCCCGAGAATGACCTTCAATCTCTTCAATCCAGGTGATCTGGCGGGGTGCGGAGTAATCCGCGTTGGTCTTAATAGCGGGGACAGATGCAGAAGAGACTCCTCACACACGCAGCTGTCGCACGAGATGGTAACTCATGCTAGTGAGTCACGCGCCTTCGTATACGTCAGGAGGATGACGAAGGGAAATGAGCACCTTTCGGCCTCGCTGATTTGTGAAGGGCATTATGCGCCACGCGGACCGAGAGGGGTTGCGTCTTTACATGTATTTCAGAGGCCACCACAGACAACACTGTAGTGGGCGAAGGTGACGTTTTCAAAAGCTTTCAGACAGGTGTTTTATACGCAAACGGCTCACACTACTTATCCGTTGGTAACTGTATATAGTGTTCCTGGGCAGCGTACCTCACAGCATGCATGCACTATCTAACATGGGCTCATAATGTCTGCGCACGCTGCCTTGAGAGCCTTCAAGCAAAAGCAATATGCGTATGTCTTGGCTTGGCACGCCGCAACCCAACCAAAGAGCACAGTAGCAGAATCACGGCCTTGGCCACTCGACGTATACAGCTCCTGTGAATCTGTGCGAACTGATCTTCGCCTAATGACACTCCCACTACCTCTCAGCATTACTTCCAGGATTCCACCTGAACTGCGAGTTCTCAAAGCAGCTGCATGCCACGTCAGCATATTATCCTCAACCTTCCAGGCCACCGACATCCCCGACAAAAAAACTCCTTGGCCAATACCGAGACCATTGCCGAGGCTTCAAATACCTTGAATTAGGAAGCAGTGCCACATTTCTTCCATTGCCCTGAAATAGCTCGCCCTATCTCATATATTTACATCATATAGTGCGACTGTGCAAGTATATAGGGTGTCCCAGGTAACGTTAACCAATCTCTTCAACGAACAAAAATATATTTAACAATCACGGTGCAACATATGGTTTTAAGGCCTGAAGTGTTCAACTTTCAGAGGTGCTGTTCCAGAAGGCCAGAACACCTAGAATTGTATCTTGCATAATCTTTTTAAATTTATTTTTTTAACAACTTGGTTAACGTCAGCTGGGATACGCAGTGTAACCATGGTTCGGTCCCACCATCTGCCACAACGGCCGCGTTTCTTATCCAGCACCTCGACATTACCCAATTACTTCAATTGGACAAAATTCGACATCTGCGGCTGCTGAACTGCAATATAAAAAGAGTTTACACCCTTTGGGGCTTATCTTGTCTCCAAACAATAATCGTCATCTGCTTGCTTGCGCTTCCTCTCTTGGAAACTTGGCGCTCGCTACTTTCCTGTCGAGAATGCTGTATCAAGCTGATAACGCGCAAGGCGTCCGTGACTAGGAAGTACCGGGCTTGCAGCGTTAAAAAAGGAAATGCGGGCAAGACAGATGGCGATTATTGTTTGGGGACAAAATACAACCCAAAGGCTGTAAACGCTTTTTTAGGGTGTGGCCACAATACGGTAGACTGGCCGTTTTATCACAGCTCAGGTATCTCAGAAATGGACGGTGTTCTGCGGTACAAAATTAGCGTTACAGGTGCTAGAATTCATTTTTGAAGAAAGGATTCTACACATGCTCGTGTTAGAAATCTCAGAGCTTCGTGACAGGGCCCAGCGAAGTGGTCACACTATACGCATATGCTATACGTTTCAATGGGTGCCTGGTCACTGTGGCGTGATTAGCAACGAACTCGCTGATAATGAGGCAAGCCTGGCATTTACATTTCCTCCTGGTGAACTGGTAATACTTTCATCAAGACACTCATGCAGGACCTTACAATATTATGCAGAGATCATATTGAGAATACCCACATACACTTGCCTGTAATCGATGTAGATGGGAAATTCCGCATGCCCGATTGTTTAGCAGAGCGAAGTGTTATTGCTATATATAGGCCCAGGATTCGGTTGTGCTCCTTTCACTTGCCGCTACGCACACCTCAACGGCCGGTCAACTAGCCCTCACTGTGAACACTCTCCGATGCCTGAAATGCTGGAACACACATTAATGCGTTCGCAATCTTAGGGTGCGTCACGCACTTTGCGGGGGTTATGCATCTATCTTTCTTTTGTATCTATGTTTGTCTGTATGTAAGCGTTTTCCGGCGTACCTGGATCACTGCGTTAGTCCGTGGTCGAATGGGCAGCGCATCGGGCTGCTATGCTTAGGGAACAGGGTTCGAGTCCAGCCATTGGACCAACCTGCTCACTGAGTACACACGTGCCACACTTCTAAGCCGACATGGGTAAACCCCGTAGATGCGGCACTGGGTGGGTGCCGCTGTTCGAAGAAGCTCTTTGAAGTCGACTTGGAGCACTGGGTGTGTGCCACTCAATCTGTGCTGATCTTCAATGAATCTCTTTGATGCCAACTTGGGTAGCTGGGTATGTGCCAGAAGGTGTGTATGTGTGTGCTTCTCTTCATGAACGTCTTTGATGCAAACTTGGCTAACTAGGTAATTGCCACTGGGAATGTCATTGAGGAACACTTGTGATGTTGACACCTTCGATGTTGAACGGATTTGGACACATGTCACAAGGGTTCATCAAGGACAGCAACCCGATGCTTTAGCACGCTGCGCCACAAATGCAGTGGGTACGTGCCGCTTCTCAATGAACGTCTATCGGGCCAACGCTGTAGCGAGCGGTGCCCTGAACACACTGTGTATGTGTCACTCTTCAATGAACATTCCGTCGACTTCGGTCACTGAGTCTGTGCTACTAGGTGTGCGCCGAGCGAGAGAACAATTCTCACCGTTCGCAGGCACCGGTGCGCTACGCTTCCCGTCTCGGAGGCCACGAACGGAGTTCTCGGCAGTGCCACCAGATGGCGCAGCGTATCTAGAAATAAGCGCAAGTTCGAGGAGTCTGGTTGCCGCATTTGTTGCTGAACGCGTTTTTCAGCATTCGCTAGGATAAGCGCGCCATGAATTTCGGAGCTAGGCCACGCGCACGCTTCGCGGCGGCTCCGCTAGATGGCACCATGTTCTTAGGAAAGCGCGCAAGCGGAAACCCGCTGCAGCACACGCCTCATACATAACTCATACATAACAATACGTTGTGTCGCTATAATGATTCAATGCTTAACGCATTACCATCGAGAGTTATCGCCAGATTGCTTCAGCCGACTTCTTAATTTTAATTTATTGATTCTTTTAAGCAAATTGATATTTTTCCATATAAGGGAAATGAAATAACCAGAGGCGCACCGCTTCCAACTTCTCCAGTTGGACCCCATTTATTCCTGTCTTACCTTTTATGATAACCGCTGACTGATCAGAAATGCTTCAGGAAACCTTATAGGCCCATTGTTCGCTGCATTACTCGACTCGACTTACGCGCAAGCGTACTTCTCATTTCACCGCTACTATACACCGTCTCAGTATCTCTTTGAACTACACTGAAAGCTACGGGGCACTTGAGCAATCAAAGTACCCGACGTACCATTGGCGTCAGTGGGCGAAGTATCATTCCGTGCCTGTGCCACGCCGCTGTCACTTTTTAAACAAAATAATGTGCTTGGAATGTTAAGGAACAGACAACTATTTATGTAGTGCTTGTCTATATAGTAAACGTATGTATATCTGCGACATAACCGAAATCGAACCGATTAATTCTATTGCGTATATAGTGCTCGGTCCACGTTTAGCCTGTGGCAGTGCCTTAGCACGCTGTGTAGCTTTCGCTGAACTGCAGGTTCATTTTGAGACGTAGTATATATTCTATGGTAATTTAGTAATATTGTAATTGAGTAATGATGTAGTAAAATGCAACTAATTTGTTATTTATGCGTTTAATTAATTAAACAGGTTTGACGTCTCAAAGCAACATTTGGGTCGTAATATGGAGCAGCCAAGTACTGCGCAGTGACTAGGACCATCTGGCCGCCTTTCAACGTGGATGTACCTAAGTCTTGGTTCAGGCGTAGGAAGCAAGCAGTTTAGGTAGTTTGCAGGCACTTAATTAGATCGAACGACGCATGATACGGGTAACTTGAGATTGCTGGCAGAGCCCATTGTCACGGCAGTGGACAAATATATGGGATGATGATGATCATGATGCCGACGAAATCCGATAGTACACGAGAATTATTTCCATCACGCCACTTATTCAACTATACTGTCGCCGCGGCCACTTGCTGCACCCGCCACCTCTAGGTCAGAGGGGGCAAGCTATAGATCTTGTCTACGTTTGCATTCTCTAGCGCCGTCGAAGGCTTGCGTTCCTCAAACCTGAAACACCCCAACTAACCCAGCGGCCCGTTCTATACCTACAGAGCGACCTTGGCGGATGGGTGACTCAATGAAATGTTTTATTTTTTTGCTAGTTGATACAGTGACCGACCTGATTGCCTGCGTGGCGCCGTTTTCCATATGAGCCCGTTCCTTTGGATCTGGGTATGAGCTCAGCGGAAACTCAAAAATACATTTACAGTAGCGAACTTACGGCAGTGTGGTGAGATCAAATTAAGAAAACCGGTACGTACCTTTTACTAACATTGTGAAGAACTGCACGATGTAGCTTGCGAATTCGCCGGTTCCTTCGTGCATTCTCCACTATCACATTCGCAGAAGCGTGTTTTGAATGAACTTGTTCGTACGGTTACTGGCTATAACTCCGGCTTCTCTCCAACTCTATTTTCTTTTTGCAAGCATATTTATCCTTTTCTTTTCAGGACCTCAGGGCAATGTGAATGCGAAGAATCTCAAGTCCTCAACAAGACATGGAGAGTGCGATGCCGGTCTGAAGTTTTGTATGTACTTGACAGAGCGTTATATCGTCCATAACTGAAAGAAAAAACAAACAAACAAAAAGAAAGCTCCAGCAGCATTCATCTCACGATGACAGTCGACTTTATTAGTAGAACGAACGCATAAACGGTCATTTGTCTTTGATTTTCAGTCAACCATAAGAAATTCAGGCAGTTACAAGCTTCTAACGACCACTGGTGTCAATACGATGCTGAAAAGCAAATTATCTGGCTATATTGAATGATTTTAATAATCCAACCCTCCAGTCCTTTTCTGCTTATATGCAAAAAAAGGAGACACTATGAATTATACAAAACTTCCATAATGAAGTTTTTTGAGTAGCATTAAGCCGATGCGCAATACTTTTTTGAGGGACGTACATACTCCTGAGAATTCTTGTACGTTACAATACGCGCCGTTTAATCATAACTCAGAATCGATTACGACGAAACATTCGTCGCGGACGTAAAGTTAGATGTTCGCGGAACTGTATGGAAGTAATTTAGTTATGGACCTGACATCAGCTTTCGATAAGGTTGACAATAATTTGATTTACACCATTGTGACTTCGGACCATCACATAATGTTGCTTCTTCAACTGTATTTATAGGCAAAGTGAAGCTGTTTTCACAGTAGCAAACATGGCGTGACATGAGGCGCTGTTACATGAATAAGGTGCCTTCAGCACCTGACTTACAATAACAAAAAAAAATAAAGTGGGTTTTTAACATTCGTGACATGACGGTAGCATATCATCTGCCTTTGGGACTCGGGAGGAAATATGGGAAATAGAAATCGCTGCCACTCTCGCATGCAGTCGATGTTTTTTGTCATGTGGATTCTGCGCCGCGCATTGTACAAACAGTAAAGGCAGACACCAGTTGCGTTCGTCATACGAGGAGGTTTTAATTGTGATCCAGCCAACATCTGTATCTCATACACGCTCTCAAATGCACCAGATTCAGAAGGACAACATTTACTCTTGTGTGGGAACATCGGGGAGAACGTTTACTCGAAGTGTACAGCATATGTTCAAGCAACTTTTGTGAGTTGAACACGACGAAAAGAAATCAGTTGCTCGGTGAAATTGCTTATTATTAGCTTTTGTTCTTTTCTTTAGCCCTAAGTGGTATACACGTACATGGCGTACGTTTAGAATGATTTCTATTGAGTTGCTTTTTTAAGATAATTCTTCGGTGAAACATTTGTTGTCAGAAAGACTGGAAAACACAGATTACGACGTGGTGCCACATTTTGTAACAATATTTACAGCCTAACTTTCTTTAACACATAGTGTGGACACGATAGACAACAATATTTTATACAATACACGCTATACAGAAGAACAAATTGCGATATTTCAGAGACGCAGAAAGAGGGCGTGGCAAGCAAAAAAATAAAAATGGAAGTCAGCACGACGTAACACAGAAGGATAGGTGAGGCAAAATTGTTGTTTTTTTGTCTTCTTCTTTCCTGCTGCCAAGCACTTTCGGATGTGTATTTTTTTTTTTCTCAGTACAGAAGTACAAGGAAAAGCTTCAATACGCGGAAAGCTTGGAGAAGGTAGTGCAGGTGTGAGTTAGAGGTTCACTGTATAAGTAAAACACTGCCGAGAGCCAGTCTGTGCGTAAGATCAGCTTCGCATTATTGTGAAGATTGCACAGCGCCTCTTAAGTTATATTTACAGCTTTATAAACAAAGACATTTAAAAAAAAATCACAGCAGACTTTTTTTGCTTGTGAACAGGGCTCTTCGTGTGTGGGTTTCTGTTCGCATGGCAATGTTTACGACCAGCCGCATTATTGCACTCGATGCAGGACGAAACGAAACTGCTGGAAGGTGGGTTTACAGAATGGCTGCTCTTAACTGCCTCGTTTCACAATCGCTGGGAACACGTTTGTGAAGCCGGATATACTCACTTCCGGCACGAACGTATATACTGGTCTACATACAACGTGCGCTGGAGAAATGTGCTTATCATCACCTCATGCGCGGTCAGCGCACCAAGTCACAGCTCAAAGACTCACTCCTCAAACTAGTGAAAAACTTTTTTCTTTTCTTTCTCGGAGCAAAGTCGAGCGTATGTGTAGCCGGCGACCCGCAACGCGCAATCTTGTCTGGCTCCGGCATCATCAAAGACAGGAGTTCGCCATGTCGGAGCCACGCACCTTTCGCATGCACCGGTCGCTCTGCCATTCTGGTCTCATCCCCCGTGCCCCGACCCCCGATTATTACGTTCAGAGAAACGGAGTGCTCAGGCTGACGCACACTGCCGAAATGTTTCGCATCACTCATTGTCTTGCAGTCAGCTCAGCTGGTAGTACTCGGGCGCCGCGTACTCGTTGGCAATGTTCGTCAGAAAACTGAACTCGTTGGAGCCGCACGAGCCCGGTCCCGAGTATCCGTTGGAATCACCGTAGTAGAAACTGTTGAAGTTGAGGTCGGTGTCCGAAGAGCTCTGGCCGTTGTAGTGTTCCGGCGACGGGTTGTAGCTGGTCGCCGCGTTTGTGGCGCTGCCGTTCTGCATCTCGTAATAGTTGGCCGGCGCCTGCTGGTATGGCTGCTGCTGCTGCTGCTTCGCCGAGGGCGGCGCGTACTCGGGAGTCCGGCTAGTGGCGGGGTTCGAGGAGCTGCCGTTGCAGGCGATTTCGTAGTACATGCCGGAGTCGCCGTTCGGCGAAGCCACCATGTTACTCGATTCATCGGTGGGGTAGCACTCCGACGCGCGGTAGGTGTAGGGGTAGCCGCTGCCATCGCTGGGCCCGCTGTATTGACCTTCCTCGATGCTCTCAGCCTCGCTGTTGTACGGGGCCGGGCCGTAGCCTCCGCGCGCGTACTCTTGGCCCGCGGCCCTGTACTCGCCCACGTAACCTTGGCCTGACGCCGTGGCTTGATTCATGCCTTCCATTCCGTACATGTACGGCCTTTGCTCCGGGGACTGCTGGTGGGTCGGCTGCTGAGTGCTGGGCTGGACCTGGGCCGCCTGGTGCTGCGCCTGGCATTGCTGGTGGTGCTGCTGTTGCTGGTGCTGAGGCTGATGTTGCGATTGTTGCTGGTGCTGCTGCGGATGGTGCGGCTGGTGCTGCTGCGGCGACGGCTGCTGGCTCTGCGCGTGGTGCATCTGCTGGTGGGCGTCCATGGCGGTGCCGATCATTCCGGCGTGCGTAGGAGCGGCGGTGGCGGCGGCCGCGGGCACGTAGCCGCACGCCTGCGCCGCCGCGCTTCCCTGGTGGTGGTAGTACATGGGCCCGGTCGCCTTGTAGCCGTGCGGAAGCACGGCCACGTAGCCGTTGCCGGCTCCAGGCTGGGGTCCGACCGCGGGGCTGGCGGCCGGCGGCGAGCGGTAGGCGGCCGCGCAGTACGCGCCGGGCTGGCTGCCGACGCGGTGCTGGGGCGCCGAGGCGCTGCTGTAGGGCTGCTGCTGCGCGGCGATGGCAGCCGGCGCGGCGCGTTCCTGCTGCTGGCCGTAGTGGTTCCCGTACAGCTGCGCCGGCAACTGGCACTTCGGAGAAGAAGCCACACGCGCGCTGGGACAAGGATAAGTGGCGGCCGAAGGGCTGGCCGCGTCCAGGGCGCACAGGGCAGCGGCAGCAGCCGCCTTGGCGGCGGCGGCTGCGGCGGCGGCGCGGGCGGCGGGGCTGGCGGCACGACCCAGCGGGCTGGGCCGCTCTCCGACGAAGCCGCCCTCCTTGCCGGGCGTCGGGGTCTTGTCCGAGCGGGCCGGCGAGGCAAGCCCGAGCACCGGGTGCAGGTGGCCCTTGGAGTCCGAGTCCGGCTCGGAGCCCGACGGCGAAGACGCGGCCGCCCTCGCCGCCGGCGGGCAGCAGCCGTCCCGAACGCCGTCTTCGGCGCCGCCGACCTGCGACGGGCTGGCCACGGGGGCGACCTGCGGCAGCCGCTGGTCGCCGTCGGGCGCCTCGCCCTCGGAGGCACCGTCGCCGCCGTTGCCCTTGTCGTCCTGCTTGCTCATCATCGTCTGCCGCTTGTGCTTCATCCTCCGGTTCTGGAACCACACCTTGACTTGACGCTCGGTGAGGTCGAGCGACGCGGCGATCTCGATCCGCCGAGGCCGACACAGGTACTTGTTGAAGTGGAACTCCTTTTCCAGCTCCAGAAGTTGCGTGTTGGTGTAGGCGGTCCGCAGACGTCGCGGCATTCCGTTTTCTCCGTTTTCTGCGCAACGAGAGAGCAATAAATATACGTAAGTCACTGCGTATAACTGCCAACGTAATCAGACAGAGTAATATAAGAATATTTATAGGTCTTAGCCGATTAGGTACAGGGTCTGTCCTGCAAGTAATGCCAGTGAATTTATTGTGAAGCGACTGTACATCGGAGCGAGGTCTAACCGGTTGAAACTGGTAGTGGGGGAACCCAGGTAAGCAGCGCTCCGTCGCTCACTGTGCTCCTAGCAACGGAGAGTGTAGGACGAACCTGTGTTAGGTATGGCCTGAGGCCATGGGCCATACGTCATCCTCTTCCCGTCTCAACGGGGACGGGCACCGTGGGTGCGATGTCATCCCCTTCCCGTTTCAACAGGGACGGGCACCGTGGGTGCGACGACCTCCCCTTTCCGTTTCAACGGGGACGGCACCGTGGGTGCGACCTTATCCCCTTCCCGTCTCAACCGTCGTGGCGTCGGGCGTGCTTACCTCGTCGCTCACTCTACCCCCTGCGCCCGAGCCCACGAGCGCCGGAGAGGTCATTCACTCTTCCGCTCCCCTCAGATTCGTCGAAAAGAGAATCGACTTCTCCTACCCGTGCCTGGTATTGCAGGAGGAGGGGCCTTCTCTCTGTGCCTGTCACGTGTCATCGACGCAAGCAAGATCCCACCCACACAATTGTAAGAGAGCCTATTTAAGGGGCCCCGAAATGTACTTGTGGGAGAGAGACGATATACTTCATGCCATGTACTTCATGCTTGTTACTTCATTCATTTCTTATTTTCTTTCAACTACCATAGAATAAAACAGTGCAAGTTTCGCACTAGCAAAACGTCGTCTCGCCCTTGCTCGGTCGCCATGGTCTACCGGAGGCCTGCAGCTCGCCGACAACGCTACGCTACCCAATAAGAAATGTCGGTAGAGCTTCGAGAGACAGGTCGCTTGCTGTGGGATCGCCTTCAAATGTAACAAGCTGGTTGCTAACGGAGGGATCGCGCAGAGGGACACAACAAACCAGTGGCAGGCGGTAGGATCACCCTGAGGTGCAACACCTGCCCGTGAAAGTTTTTTTTTAAATTCTTGTGCAATAAAAAATTCAGCGCTCGTTAGAACAAATATTTGCAATCAAGCTTTACGTGAAACTTAGCAAAACCACTGCGGAAACTGTTACTATGCCCAAGACTGCTTACAAGAACATGCCCTGTCCGATCGGAAAGTGTTTCGGTGGCACAAGGCCTTTTTGGAAGGCCTGGAAGAGGTCGACGACGAGGACTGCGCCGGACGGCCATCCACGACCACCATGGCCGACAATGTGACGCGAGCGAGCGAACTGTTGAACTCAGACCGACGATTAAGTGTTCGTTTAATGGCCGACATGTGAAACATTGCGAAAACTCAAGTTCATAAAATCGTTACAAGCGATATGGGCATGCGGAAGGTGCGCGCAAAAATTGTTCCAGAAGTGCTCACTGACGACCGTCGCACCGCGTTGAAACGTGCCAAGAAAACCTCGACATGTGCAAACGTGATCGAAAATTTTTGGACAGCGTCATTACAGGTGACGAGATTTATGTACTTGAATATGACCCCGAGACGAAAAGGCAATTCTCGGAGTGGCACACGCACTCGTCCCTTCGCCAGAAGAAAGCCAGGATGACCAAATCAAAGGTCAAGATCATCGTGATCTTCTTTTTTTTTTTTTTTACAGGCACGGACTAGTTCATCACGAGTTTGTAGAACCTGGAACCACTGCGAACTCCAAATTTTATGTGGGAGTCCTCAAATAACTGAAACGCAGTGTTCAACGCATACGGCCGGACACCGCACACGACTGGAAGTTGCATCACGCCAATGCGCCGGCACACAGTGCCTTCATCGTCACCGAATAGCTGCTTAAAGCAGGGGTACCAACGATCCCCCAGCCCCCATACAGCCCATACTTGGCTCCCCCCTAATTTTTTTTTTGTTTCCACGCCTCAAAACACCCCTGAAAAACAAGCATTTTGGGACGGTGGACAGGCTCAAAGCAGCTTGCACCGCAACATTAAAAGCCATTCAGGAGGAGGACTACCGCAACGCATTCGAGAGCTGGAAGTCTCGCTGTAGCCTATATATCTACGCAAAAGGAGAGTATGTTGAAGATTTTTAACCACTTGTAACGATAAATTCAATAAGTGAATTGAATAATTCACTTAACAATTCAATAATTAAATCTTAAAAGCACCATTTTTTGTAATAACACATAGTGAATTACCCAATATGTATGAATTTACTTTTACTTGTGTGACTCCTATTGTGTCTACGACGATGCGGTGCCAAATTGTGAATGGTTCTTTATTACTTTCCCTTGTATGTTGTAGTTCATACTTTTTGATTTTTAGACAGGCTTTGTGAGCCAAAGCGTGTTGCTCGGACGCATTCTATGTATCTCTTTGTTGTTTTCTTCTCCATTCCTGTAATAGCCCGATGAGGGCTGACAGTATCAATAAATGAATGAATGAAAGTGATTATAAATCGCTTTACTGACATTATTTTCAGGACAGACCCTGCATAGGTAACTTGTTTGCGACAACGACAAGCACATTTTATGAAACCATAGTATAGTTAAGATTTTTCTCTTAGGGCCCGTATGTTATCATCATGTTGTGTCGCAACATTATCAGTTTTGATGTTTATTGTTATTGTAAGCGCGAAGCGGCGCTCTCGTTCTTTCTAGCGAGACTACAGGGAGGTGTTAAACAGCTCTATAGTCGAAGTGTCCACACAACGCCACAGCGCATGACGTAGTCGTCCATAAAACGATTGCCCCTTTTCTTTTTTCTCTCCAATTCCCCCTTTATCTCTTTCTAGCCTTCGTGGTATCCTGCGTATACAGATGTGCTGCTTTCAGCGTATTTTTTTGGTTAATACCCCCATCTACAGCGGACGTGAGGAAACTTAGCAACAGCTGCAGAGTTTGCTCCACAGTTCTCGTTCCTGCAGCACCCGAACCCTCCTGTTTCTGTTTTGCCGCATTAGTTGGGATCCTGTTAAAAATCGCGAGGTGAAAAATTAACGCGTGGTCGAATTGGACATGCAGAAAGCTCGAACCTACTGAAAGAAGAAAAAAAGAAACGCACAACTTTCACGGTGAAAAAAGAAAAAAAAAGAAAAAGTGATTCCTGCACCCCTCGAGCTCGGTGCAGCTACGGTTGGGAAGCGATTTTCGACCCAGCTGGTGTCGCTTGGCGTCCTTATTCACGGCGAGCAGTGAGCAGCGTAGCCGCAGCGTGATAGAAAAAAAAGAAGTCAGGATAAAGAGTGGGGCGGAAGAAACATTGGGGAAAGGCTGAAAGTGCACCTGGTCCCACGTGGAGCTCATTCCCCCAGAGGCCAACGCGGAGGGCGCTGCGCTGGATGTGTTTAAAAAGTTAACAGAGATATCGAAAGAGGCTGGTACAGTTCTTTAGCGACTTTCTTTTTTTTTTCTTTTTAGTCGGGAGAGCACCAGTTGAAACAGAAAAGAAGGAAATAAATTTGCGTAGCATAGAGAAAAGATGGGGGAGCAAACGAAAGAAAAAAAAAGAGATCTAACCTGGACGGCAAATTATGCGCAGAGCGCTTTTGGCGCGAATTCCTGATGCACGCAGAAATACTCTCTGGCTGTAGCTTTTCAGTGGGCTTCCTCAAATGCGCATTCAAAAAAGAATGAAGCGGCTGAGAGCTGCTTTCTGGTGTTTCATCTTCTATGGTGCTTGTTTGTGCAACCAGGAATGAAGAAACGAGAGGTGAGAGTGACAGAGAGAAAGAGTGAACGAGTGAAAGAGAGCATGGAAAGGGCGAAAAAAAAATCACTCCAAACAACCACAGCGTGAACTCAAAAACCAGACCGGCCTACGTTCGGGCTTGCTAGCTGTTTTTGTTTCAGGCTGCGCCAGCCCTATTTGCATTCACACGACGTTGAGTTCCCTAACGACGTAACGATCCTCCCGAGACGACAGAGAGAGAGAGAGAGAGAAAAGGAAAAGAAAGCCAGGAGCGAAGAGTGAGGGGAGAAAAGAAAGAAAAACAGAACGAGCGCCTAAAATTAAGAGGCAAACCGTAGAATGTCGATGCAGCGGGTGCCAGCCATCTCTGTTCGTGCGTGCGTGCGTCTGTCTGTTGGGCGTCCACGCCAGAGCGGATCGGCGTATCTGACTTATTTCCAATGTGCACGCACACAGCGTAAAGCGCTGCACAACTTCGTTTCGTTTCTCTCGGCAGAGTGAAGAGGGCCAGGGTCCACCCTCACAATTCCTTTCCCCTACCCCCCACCACCCCCTACTTATCCTTGAAGAAGATGGAGAGAGTCAGAGAGGGAGGGAATTAAAGCGCCGGTAAGGCAAACTGCGAGCGCTAGAGAGCGTAGGAATCAGACGAGATATAAAACAAGTCGCGAACTCGGCGCCGACAGTGTTGAGCGAACAAGTCATGAGAGGGAGACACACACACATGCGCACGCGCCCGATGCAAACGCACAGACGACTAACCTCCTCCCTTCTTTAACCATTTTTTTATCTCTCTCTCTATCTAAAATTACTGCGTGAGTAGCGAAACAACCATGACACCGTTTTGCTTCTCTCATTTATCCACGCCTTACTTCACTTTCCTTTCGTCGTGCTCTCCCCCCATTTGCGTTTTCTTTCTTTTTCTTTTCCGGCTTAGCGCGCCTTCTTCTCTTTATCGTTTCTTTACTTTTTTTCGTGACCTCCTCTCCATCGCATTTCGTCTTCGTCCTCCGAGGATTATTCGACTCTCCTTCTAAGCCGATTGCTCAAGGCGGCCGCGCCGAACTTTCATTTTCGAGATCACTGAATCGAGCTAATTATCGTTTTCATTAGAACTTTCACCGGCGACGCTCCGAGAAGTGGGCGAATCTGTCGCTCTACGCTTATGGCACGCCCTCCCTGCCCGGCGAGCCGCCTTCTCCTCCGCTACCCATACCTACTTTTCTTTTAACTGTCCGGTTGCGCGAATGCTGAGTCTAGAAAAAATAATAAGAAGAAAGGCGAGAAAGCTCTCGTTTATGTCCGCGAGACTCTCGCAATTTGTCTCGAGAATCCTCCGCCCAATCCACTTCATTCCAGTTAAGTGTACATAGCGTTCGTTCCTCTCCTTTATGTTTTTTTTATTTTCGTCTCTCTTTTTTCATTTCAATTTCATACCGGCTGCTTCGTATGCACGCTCTTTTGTCCTTCCATTTACGGCAGGCTGATTTCTTAAAATCTTGCTTCGTTGCCACCACTTAAGCTTTTGTCTGTTCCATATCGCTTCTCTGTCCTTGCTTCTTCTTTTTATAAGGGGCACCGGTCTTAGCATAAGAAAGCTTCAGAGTTCATCGAGAAAATCGAGCGACTTCGACGACAGCATTTTCTTACTGTCCACATTCGTAGTTTTGTTCTTCTCGCGCTAACCCTTTACTTTCCTCGTAGTTTCTAACCTTCTAAGCGTAATTTCTCCCGCTTCTCGTATGCTCGACACTTTCTGGACCTGTTCTTGCGCGAGTGATTGCCACCACGTGTTAGTGCGTCAAGTAATCAGCCCCTCGACATTCATACCTTTCTTTTTTTACATATACACTGTGTTTTCGCTTACGCTTTAATATTCTTTCGCCGGTGAAAGCGTGCGCAGCTGTTGCTTCTCGCTCTGCGCCTTCGTATGACGCTCTTCACGCACGATGTGCCACCTTATACGGCGATTGCACAGAAGAAACGAAGATTACCACGCATCTCGATCCGAATATAGAAAAAAAAAGAAAAACGGTGACAGAGTTTTTCAACGGGCTTCGAACTTGTCTTTGCCAGTGCGCGAGTTCTTCGTCGCGTATCTTTTGTTTTTGTTTTGTAAGCGATGCGAAAGACGAGACGCTTCACGGCGCGCGGACGCGCGGAGCGCGAAAGAAAGCCTGTGTTCTTCAGGGATCGCAACCCAATGATCGGTGGGCGTAAGCATCGAGAACCCGTGTCCGCACCCTTGTACCGGGAGGGCCTTCAAAAAGGAAACGGCGAGCGACAGCTCCGAGAGAGCAGAGTGCGGAATAAAAGGTTTTGGGCGAGCGAAATAAAGGATAGAAGAGAGAAACACGTACACACGCGCTGGTACAGAGACGTAAAATAAAAAAAAATGCAGTAACAGCAAGAAGGAGCGAGAAGCGGGTTGGTCGTAGGGTGGAGGAAGGGGGGGTGGGCAGCACAGAGGGGGGGGGGCGAAGTTTCGTGGAGCGTGAACCTGCTAACGCGTCTCGGTAGTTTGAAGCCGCCGCCGTCGTCTCCGTGGGGCTGCACTTCGCCGCCACCGCCGCTGCTGCTGCCGTCGTTGCCGGAGGCGGGTGGCCCCCCTCTTTTTTCTTGGATCGAAAGCAAATTAAATGCCCTCTTCCCTTCTTTTCCGTGCGCGCGCGCTGCCCCGAGGCTGGTTTCTCTGTCTTTTGACTCTCGCCTTTTGTTTCGAGCGCGCGCGCCTCGCAGACCCCTTACTTCAGTGGCGATAGGCGGCCGTCCTTCTTCTTGTTTCCCCCCTTCGGCGTCAGCGGGGAAGGCCTGCCAGTCAGAGCTCGGCGCGTACACGGAATCAAAGAAGCACAAGATGAAGAAGAAGAAGGAAGCACGGGGGTGGGAGGGGAGGCGAGACGGCTCGTGCCCCGAAGCAGCAGCAGTAGCGCCCCGCGCTCTCGAGGCAAGGAAGGAGGAGGCCCCGGGTTCTGACTCCGACCGCGCTCACGGCCGACTGACTTCGGTCCATAATGAAAGTAACGATTTCTAGTACCCAGTCAGATACGCGCGCCGCCCGAGAGTTAGCCGGTCGCGCGGCCGCCTTTTGCCCGGAGTTGCTGCCGTGGCAGTTGGCGGCCGGCTATTCTGCAGCCGCTGCCGCCGTTCGCTGCTATTGCAGCGTTCCGCGCCTTCTGTTCTAACGGCAGCGGCTGTGGCGGCTGCGGGGTGAAAAGAAAGAACGCGCGACGGAACAGAAATGCGTATGACTGGGGCGGCCCTTCCTCGGGCGGCTGCGTCGGCGGCGGGCTGTCTCGTCACGCGGTAACCATCGAAAAAGAGCGAGGTCGCTCGCACGAAATGGAAGGCGGAGAAGGAGGCCAGAGGGAGGGGCAGCTGGGGTTGGGAAATAGGCGAAGAAGGCTTTCGCTAGGGATGACACGTCTGAGTCAGCGCCGTGAAATTGACTTTCTTCGGGGCTGGTCCGGACAGAGAGGTCCCTCTCTCTGGCGGGCGCGACTTTGACGCAACTCGAGAGGGTGCGGTGCTCCGTGTCGCGAGCTCGTCGCAGTGGCCGACTGGGATTAAAAGCGGCGGGAGCGGCAAGTAGCCAGCGTTTGACTTGTGTGTGGACATGAGTCTGAGTCCTTGGCGAGGAAAACGTTAGTCGTTCTCTCTTTGTTGGGAGGAGATCGTACTTCGTAACAGCGCGACTAGAAGTGCAGATGTTTTCACAATGTCAACATGGAGAATGGAAGCAGTTCAGTTGGGTCCCTGTGCTTACTTTTTCTTTTAAAAAAGATGTTCAAGTTTGTATGTTCTTGGCTAAGTCAGTTAACGGGCTTTTCCAACTACAAGAGCTCTCAGACGAGTCACCACGCACGTAACGATTAAAAAGATACCTCTTGTGGAAAAACGCGGAAACAGCCTGAATTTTAGCGCCTTCGCTGCTCAGTAAAGAAATCGCATTATTAAATCAGTAGTCAGAGTTGTTGACTGTTGCTTATCAACTTTTTGTAGGGACTTGGGAAGTTACACAAAGGTCAACGGATGTAATCGGTACGGAATGAATCCGTATGCGCATCTAGCGATGTATTGAAATATACAGTTTCGATGTAATTTTCCAGTTTAGCACTAGGTTAGATAGGGGCCGCGCCTGATGTTCTGGCGTGTCCTCACACGGCTATCCGTTTGTCGGCCCGGGTTTCCTCTGGCCACGCTGGCTTGGTGCCAGGAATGTAGGAGCTGACTCTGCCCTTGCGTGCCCGCAACTTTCGCAGGGTGCCTTTCACGCAACGTTCACGCAAGCAAGGCACTGAAAAATTAAGCTCTTTTGTGGCTTCAGCGTTTTTGCGTGTATTTGCGACAAAGGAACATTTTCGGCAGTACAAGGTGTGGGATGTCAGAACAGTTTCATGAATCGGAAGCAGTACACCTTATTTTCCATTTCCTTTTTTTGTTTTTGTTTCTTAAGTGAGCTCAGTCGGAAAAGGAAAAAAAACATCATTCTGTAAACATTAGGGTGCGTCCATAATTGCAATGGCTTCGGTGTAAGAGAACAAGCCGAGTTGGGACTGATTCGTCACACCATGCAAGGTATGCTTTAAGCGCAGGCTCGAAATACACCTTGTAAGTTGGAAGCGAACATACTTCATTAGAAAGCTTTTGCAGAATGTGAAATATATTCAGCTTACTGAACTCTGTTCTTGAACTGTGCCGACATGTTTACCCTTGACGTTCCTGCCCGAGTTCTAATTCTCAATGGCCCTTGCTTCACTTTTTTAAAATTTAATTATTAATTTGAAGTGGTCTTACGTCCCTGCATTGGTCTCACAGTAATGTATGCACAGTTTGTGTGTACGAGTACGTGTGCGTGCGTGTGTGCCCTTGTAATCAAAGATGAGATCAGCAGAGCATCTCACTATGAAGTAGGAGTCTGAAAAGTGACACTTAACTTATGTTGGTGCGAGAATTATCCCGAATGAGATAGATCTGTACTTGTCATGTCATGGATTCTCTTAAGATAAACTTCACAACAACATTTGCAGAAATCGGCCTTCTGATAACACTGCAGATACCAGTACCATTGTCGTTCACAGCGCCTATGTTATATTGCCTTGTGTATGACAAGCGTGAAGGATTTTCTTTGGCGCGCAAATACGCAGGTGCACTTATCGAATGACGGCTCATGGCTGTGCCCTTTGCTCTGGCTCTCGTTTTCGTCCTTTAGAGCGTGCTCCTCCGCAAAATGATACTAAATGTGGCAAAAACAACTTCACAGTAAATGTAATAAAGACGTGCGAAGCACGGCAAGTACGACAACGAACGAACGAACGAACGAACGAACGAACGAACGAACGAACGAACGAACGAACGAACGAACGAACGAACGAACGAACGAACGAGCGAACGAACGAACGAACGAACGAACGAACGAACGAACGAACGAACGAACGAACGAACGAACGAACGAACGAACGAACGAGCGAGCGAACGAACGAACGAACGAACGAACGAACGAACGAACGAACGAACGAACGAACGAACGAACGAACGAACGAACGAACGAACGAACGAACGAACGAACGAACGAACGAACGAACGAACGAACGAACGAACGAACGAACGAACGAACGAACGAACGAACGAACGAACGAACGAACGAACGAACGAACGAACGAACGAACGAACGAACGAACGAACGAACGAACGAACGAACGAACGAACGAACGAACGAACGAGCGAGCGAGCGAGCGAGCGAGCGAGCGAGCGAACGAACGAACGAACGAACGAACGAACGAACGAACGAACGAACGAACGAACGAACGAACGAACGAACGAACGAGCGAGCGAACGAACGAACGAACGAACGAACGAGCGAACGAACGAACGAACGAACGAACGAACGAACGAACGAACGAACGAACGAACGAACGAACGAACGAACGAACGAACGAACGAACGAACGAACGAACGAATGAACGAACGAATTAATCCATCAATCAGTGATACCGTTACTGAGTTTACATTTTTTCTTTGATAGATTTAAATACAGTGAAATGACGTGGTAATTCGCTCACAAATGCTCGAATGAGAGTTGAGCAAGACAAAGCTGTTAAATACGCGCACAAAGTTACTGACTGAGATGACGCCGTCTCAAAAAAAAAAAGAAAGAAAGAAAGAAAGAGTGGTATTAGCGTTGCAACTTCTCGTCCTCGGCTGACAGGTCTAGGAACACAAAACTCGTGGCTTGCATTTGAACACTAGTACCCTCCTGCTTATGACGACACAACAAGCTAATTCAAGCGAGAACGGTAGTCGCGACAAGCGGGTCGAGGGGTTGCAGCTGTCCAGGACTTGTCATTGCTGCGAGCCGCTGTTGTGTTGTCATCTCGCAACTGAACCTGACAACAAGCGAACTGGAAACAGGCAGAAAGAAGAAGAAGAGTGAGAGTGCCGCGGTGCAGGCGTCGAGCTGAGTTGGTGGCAGTTTCCGAAAATGTGAACCACCGCCGTCCCGCGTAGCGCTGCTTTATTTAACATTTCTGGAAGGAAGACGTCAGAACACAACAGAAAAAGGACGTCATGGCCACGCAGGAAATACGTGCGGGTGACAAGCTTTCAGCTAAAGCGTTGGCAATGCCAATTTTTTTGCGACTCGTCACGCGCATCATGTCCAGCCTTTTTGTTTCCTTTTGTTACTTTTTTTTGTGCAGCGTCATTAGTACAACGCGATGCGTTGGTGTCTTTTTGTTTACGGCTCTGGTGTTCAACCTTATCTCTCTCTCTCTCTCCCTAACATTTTCATTTCAGGAGTCAGCGTAGTTGTGCAAGCGTCAAGATGTCTTAAGAGTAAAAGCACCATCACCACATTTAATATTTGCGACTTTCTACATCTGCAGCGGAATTAGGCGCGTTTGCATTTTAAATGATGCCACAAAAGATCCATGAGACAAAACGAAGTGAAAAACTCATGTCAACACGCGACAGCTATAATAAAAGTTTCTCCTTCGTTTTACTGTTCGACACCGTTATTATTACGTTTTTTATAAATGTGAAGTAGAGACGTCTTTCTTCACTGGTCGTGCTGAAAATGAGATACATTGCAACTGCGGTGGCTATCAGCTCAGTGACAGCAACAGTGTTGAGGAGCCATAGCTGCTTCCACGGCCGCTGTTTGTGGTTTGTCGCTGTTCCGTGAAAACAAATCGGCGTCACACTTACCTTTATGTTCAGATCCGCCAAGAGCAGGAAGTATTTGCTGTTTTAAAAGGGGTACGTAAAAGAGGGCAAACATGTGTGTACCAGACTTCCTACTTTCGGCACTCTATAGCGTTCATAGCTCCTTGCAGAAAGGGCATGTCCAGAAAATGTAAAAAGACAGCAGCAAGTTATTACCGCGAGTTAAGGTTAAAAAATAATTTTTCGAAGTGATTGATTCAACGTGGGAATATACGAAAGCGTTAAAGAAGTCGCTTTAAAGCCTGAAATGCTTCCCCCAGCACTTGCGAAAGTCTCGATGCGTATCTTTATCTCTAACAAGATCGAGTAGACGCGGTGGCACCACAGTGAATACTTCGTTCCTCAATTACAGCAACTCGTGTAGCGTGGTAACCACGTCCCATTGGCAGCCGAACCCCGTCAAGTGCATTCGTCGAGGTATCTTCCCTCCCTTCCCTCCCGTATAGGGAACAAACCATCCCCAAAGGGGTGCGCACTTCTCCGACGTCGCCGCAACAGACACAGTTCATTCGCCCGCCAAGCGCTGTCGCGCTCGGGCGATCACCGCGGGGTCGCTGTGGATGTCAACCGGGCAAGCGCGTTTACACCGGCGCGTAACCACGCGTAACCGCGCATGCGCTCTTGGCGCATTACGTCGCGGAAAGGCTCCCGCTCCTTCTACCTGTTTCCGGGTGGCGGGGCACGCAGAGGGATCGGCGCTGCGGCTGCGACGGCGCCTCAGATTTCCGTGTCAGACTCACGCGACGCGGGCGGTGCTGGCACTGTCAGCGCCTCGCGGCGCGCGGGCCGCGGCCCTGACAGCCGCGCGCCCGGTTCCATCCATCTCCATCAAAGTCAGCGAAGCCCCGGGTCTCCTCCGGCTCCTCGGATGCGCCGCTGCACCCGGGGCCGGCCGCACGGACAGACAAGAGAGTTGGGTTTGCCCACTCTCTCCCGTACGCACCGTCTCAGCGAAAATCCGTACACCGTTGCACAAACTGCGGAGCTGTCCCTACAGCCAATCGCGTAGCGAAACCACGTAACTATTGGCATGTGTCTATTGGCACACGTTACAAGCGATATACCGTGCCACATTTGGCTGCCGCAATCAGCCACCGCGATGCGCTGGTTGATCGGGGGTTGATCTTATCTGTATTAGTAAGCGCTCACGGGCATTGTGAATTCGATTCTGCTTTGAGGGGCGCTACAACCGTTCGTGAATGGGAGACACCGTGGCACGCTTGCCTGCGACGATTAACCAGCGCACGCGCGCTGGCTGATCCAGATCGCCCCTCATACGTATGCGCTGATGACCATTGTGAACTCGTCCCTGCATTTCGGCTGAAGCTAGAACCGCTGCCCTCCGCTGCACTGCACGGTTTTTGGTCAGACGGAGCGTGATCTGGCAGCAGCCGCGCACTCTCCCTCTCTCCCAACGAATTGGCCGTCGTGCGTGTGCGCGTGTATGTGTCTGTCTGTCTGTGTGCGCTGGCTCGTCCGATCGCGTCAGCCTTCCTTCCTCGACGACGTCGGCGCCGTCGGCTTCGTCGCTGCCGTCGCGGCCACCGGCACTTTTCGGGCAGCCCTGCCCGCGCGACTTCGGTGCCCGCGAGGCCAGCGTTATACTCGCCGTCAGTGGTGGTGGTGGTGGTGGCCCTCCCTCTGCGGACGAGGACGCGTCAGCCGGGCTGTCAGTTCACCGCAGCAGCAGGAGCAGCATGAAGCAGGCTCGGAGAACGAGATCATCTTTTATTTTCTTCTTGCGCGCCGTTGTTTCGTTCCATTCTTTTTTTCCTGGTCCACCGTCTCCCATTAGCTTTTCCTCTTTGTCAGCGCTATAGTGGTGTTCTAGGCACATTCCTCTTTGGAAAAGTAAAGGTCCGAACTCTTACTTGTCCGCCCGGCGCTGTTCTACGAAGCTCGGTTCATCTCCAGCGCGTCGGCGGCGGAAAGGACAAAAACAGCTGTGCCACTGCGGCTGGTATAAGCCGTCTGCAGTGGACGTTATGTCTCCCTTTCGTCGCTCACTTATCGGACGTGACTTCGGGCTGGGAAGATCGAAGTGTGCGATAAGGCGGTCGGCACATAGTTTATGTTCACTGAGAGTCTATTTTAATCTAATATGAACCGTTTGTTATTGTTCCTTCTTTAAGGACAAAAGAAGAAAAGAAAGGTAATCTTGCGTGGGTGTATACCCTCCAATAGACGCCGGTGATGCGTTCGAGCAGTCGCAGGGAAGGTCACAGGAAAGTGGCCTTACAGGCGGGAGAAGGAGCGAGGTTGTGTCGCTCTTATTTACGCCGAATGTTTCACTTCAAAATATGCACCTCTATGAGTGCGCCTTATAGCTGCGCGCCATAAGGAAAAGTCACTATACTTGGCCAGGCAAGATGAAGCAGCCTTTCACGTAAGGCTCGCGTCATAATGATGACTTTTGTGACGCTGGATGCTGTTGACGTGACCAGGAAGTTCACGCATTTGCACAACCATGTCGGTATTTGCCTGCGGCTGAGTCATAACCGCATCCAGGATAAAGCGTTAGGCTACTGGCAGAGACGATTCGATACGGTTCTAGTCCATCTAATTTCCTATTGACAGCCGCTTTTCTGTGAAAATTTTGGTGCTCGTTTGCTGCGTCAGCGCTTTGTGTGGAACGCCGCGCAAAAGATGTTTGGGCGTCTTGTTTCCTGCTCAAAAATTGGATGATAGGCATCGTGTAAGACGAGAACACAAGATACCTTCACCTATGTTAGAGCTACACGGGAATAACGGTAAACTCAAATCCCGACAGACCCGTTATAGTGTCCCCGTGCATCCTCCCACGTGCACTCAGTGCTGACTCTCTTGCTCCTTCTATTCGCTATTTTCGTTACCCCCAGTGTAGGGAACCGGATTGGTTCCACCCAGCTGGTTGACCTCCTTGCCCCCCCTCCCACTCCCTCCTCTCTCTCATTCCAGTGCCAATGTCGCAACAGGGTAATCGCAGTTGTGAAATTTCGCCAGCGAGAAACCCCTGCGATATGAGATGCAATTACGGGCTCTGGTATGCATATTTGGCGCAAGATGGGCAAGTTGTCTGTCCTAGCGAAGTTATTGAACAGGCATTCCCCACCGCCTCTACAATGAAGGATCTGCATAGGTCGTCTGTATAATCAAGAGACAGAATGCCCCTGCAAGAGCCTGTCTCGAGAACACCATGCTCATTCTGTGGCACTATGTAATAACGTTATCTAAAACGGCTGCTTCTGAAGTAGCAATGTGCGTGAAGGATTAACAGTACTCTTCTTAAATCGGGACATGATATACAAGGTATGATATAACATGATATGATATGACATATGATATGACAGGTAGTATGACATGATATACAAGGTATATCATGTCGTGATGTGGTTGTACATGTCTGTATCTGACCAGTGATGAAGGCACAGAAGCGCTTACAAAAGATATCCCCTATAGATTCTTACTATATATCATACCTATAAAGCCGATCATCCTATATATGTCACATTTATGGACATATTTACCTCCATCTCTCCTACCATGCATAGGGCAAACGCTAACAAAAGGTATCCTTAATACATGGTCATTGCATCAATTCGTAACCTGGCCCTCTGTTTTGGAAGCAGGCAGAGTGAAAACAAAAACGCAATGTCTTGCCGCTTTCTATTTTGCCAGCTCGTGGAGTCTTATTATGCATTAATTCCTTATGCGACATTGTGTGAATAGCTCACTTCGGAATACGAATTATCGCAACCTTAAGTGAGTAAAAGGTGACCATGCTTCTTTCTTTTCTTTTCTTTTTGGGGGGAAGGGGATGAGTAGGCGAGAGAACAAGTTTATAGAAGCAAGCAGAAAGCCCTGGATGAATCGAAAATGCGATTAGTATATGTTCTCACAAAAGCTTTACCGGAGTTTCTGCATAGATCCGCGGATGCAGTGCTCAAAGCTCCAGAGAAATTATGAGAGAGGCACCGGCATGTAGAAATTTAGGACGATCTCAGAACCTTCAAACACGGTTCAAAAGAAAACACCTTTAAAAATGCATACAACTTTAAAATTATTTGAATTGAATATATCGCCACTGACTTTCCAGACGCAACGCGCTGAATATAATATCCACGAACCTTGCAATCTTTGAATCGTGAAAGGTACGTGAAAGGTACCCAACATAAGCTTTAATATACAAGTCTATCATGCACCATTAAGAGAACACTGTTTTGATGTTTGATGTTATAAAACTCAGTGAAACAACACTAAGCGTACGTCTGCACGAGTAAATGTCGAGATTTTCTTTAACTTATTTCCTTCCCAGAAAAGGACTGAAAACGTCCTTAAGAATTCGGTTTTTAAATGCATGCCTTTGATATGCACAACGCTAATTAGCGTATTCTAATGAACAGGACCGTACGGATTCACGTTAGCAAAACCGCGCACCGCAAACAAAGTCTGGCCAGCAGACCCTTTCCCCGCACTTCGCATCAAAGCGAGCTGTCGTGTTAACCTCCTCGAGAGCTGGGAAACAGAGGACGACTTTCTGCGAAGCAACAGTTCGTCTTCGCGGGGTTCGTCTTCCGAGAAGCCCGTATCCTGTCTTGCAAAAAAAGCAAACTCGAACTTGCCAAGTGATCGGAGCGGCGAAATTTTGACATGCCTCGGTGCCGTCTATTTCGAGATCGTGCTATCGCGGCGTCTTTCTTTCTCTCTTTAGCCTCCTCCTCCATCCCTTTCTCTCGCTTTCTTACTTCAGTTTCACTTCTTTTATCCTTGCTTCTTTTTGCACGTTCGTGTCAATCCACTGTTTCTTCTTTCGCTAGGAATGCTGTCTCGGCAATGCGGTCCTTGTCCGCTGTCACGCTGCCGTCTCCGCGTTGGTTTCACCCGCTTTCGTTTTCTCACATACAGCAGCTCCGTGTCTCCTCACACAGAAGACATTATGCGACGTTTGGCCCGTCACTCTTCGAGCCTGAGGAAAGCCCTAAGGCAGTATTTCCTTAACCATCCATTTCATCTCACCGCGCAAAGTTGTATTAACTCAGCATATCGGTGTCTCCGTAAGAAGAACAACAACAAAAAAAGAAATGATGCTTTATTAGTGGATTTCATGTTACACGAATGCGGGCCTGCCGTAGGCCATCACGCGATATTTTCCCAACGCAATGAACTGACACTTCAAGTCCCGAGTCTCGTGAAATCTCATCTAGTAGGGAAGAAGCACGAAGAAAACAGAGAAGACGCAACATCACATTTCGCTTTACGCCTTATAAGCTCGTATGTATATGCATTCCGGGGTGAGTGCCCGTGGCGCAAGACACTGTCGGGCAGAAAATTTGTTATGAGGGCGCCTGCGGAGGTGTCGACGACGACGGCAAGCGTGTAGCAGCTGCGCCGGCAAGAGCAATATTAAAAAGGAAAGAAGGGCGTGAGAGAAAAAAAAAGGAAAGCATGGGTACGCTCATAAGACAAAGAGGCGAAGCACCACCGGTGCAAACAAATTTTTTTTTTTCGATACGCTTCGAAAGAGAAGAAAGGCAGGCATGTGAACGAGGGAGCAAGCTATAGCTGTCTCAGAAGCGAAGACGCAGGGAGGCCAGACGCTGAGGAAGGGGGGTGGGAGGGGGAGGCAGAGGAGAGAGGGACACTTCATTACCGTCTTTTTGACACGCCTCGGGAAAGGCGATAAGGTGAATATTTGCATTCGCGCGACAGAAATCTCCTGAGCGAAACTCCCTTCCCGAACATCGCTCCGGTGCGCTGCCGAGCCGAAGGCAAACAGATGTTCGCCGAGAAGAAGCCTCGAGACGGCGCATTAAAAGATCTTACGCGCGGCGACGACGGGACGTCGAAGGAACCGAGGCGGCGTCGACGAAGGGTAAAAGAAGCGGCGCCGCTGGTATCGTTCGAAAGAGAGAGAAGGCAAGCCGGCTGAAAATAGTCAAAAACAGAGGCGCTGAAAGTATTGAGAAGCGCGTTGGAGAGGAAAAATAAACGGGAAACCAGGGTGGCACGCATATTCTGCGGCGCTCCCTGCTGGCGCTGCTGCTTGCTTTTTGGGGAGGAAGCAGAAACACACATCTGCACTGCGGGATGGGCAGGGGAATGAAAACGAAAATGTTCGCGAGAGATAACGAGGCAGTCGTGCCCGATAGGCACGCATACACACGCACACACACACGTATATATGCGCCCCGGCCGAGCATACGTTGGCGCGCTCGCTAAGAGGATTAAAAATGGGACTTTTTAGCGAACATGACGTGAAGCCTGACGTGAAATGTTCGGGAAGCAGGGGCGCGGAGGGAGAGAGTGCGGCGGGTGGCGGGGGTGTGGGGAAGTGGAATAGGACTATAGCTGCTGCGGCAGCAAGCTACAGGCCCGTCGTGTTGAGAGACGGGGGTGAAGCTCCGGGTTTCGCTGCCTCCCTGCTGGCTGTTTCTGCTGATGCTGCTCGGAGCGAGGAAACAAATGGAATCGGCGCCAAATGAGTCCTCGTCGTGTCTTCGGAGCCCACCCTCGCTCCATATATATCTCCAAGCGGTACAAGGCGCTGCGGCCGTGTCGGTGCCACTGGTGGTTCGTCGTATCACAGGCGCCTCGACATGCTCTTTGGTATTATCAATATTGCGGAAGACAGCTCCTTTTATCCCATTGTGTGGAGCCAGAAACGAGCTATGCACATTCGCGACACTCCTTTTGTGACGTTTCTCATTTTAACTTTTTCCTTCCTTTCTTTCTTTCTTTCTTTCTTTCTTTCTTTCTTTCTTTCTTTCTTTCTTTCTTTCTTTCTTGTTTTTTATCTCTGAACTCCCTCCCTCCTGCGTAGGATAGCAAACCGGACACGTGTCTAGAGACCTGCCTACCTTTTCCTGTCTCCTCCTCCTCCTTCATTTCGAGAGGGAAAAATTCACTGCACTATGAGCGGTGTTGCTTAGTAGTTCTTTACTTTGCGCAAGTTCTGCGAGACGCGTCAAGTATAGTAAGTATTTTGTATGCGCTGCGATCCACTCTCCGCACTAACCTGCGCATGTACGCACACACACGAAGTCGCAGCGGCTGCCATTCATTTTCACTATGCTGAGCATGTGTATGCGGACATTAAACATGATAATGGCAACGTGATCATAATTATTAATTTCTTATTAGTAATAAGTAATTATTAGCAATGACACCAGGAAAGCGGAAGACTGTGATTGAGCTTCTGTTTTCTCACTTCGTAATTTTTTACCTGAGGTTTAAGCCGCAGGGTCGCCTCAGTTTCGCCTCATGGTCGCCGCCGGGTTAGTGCAAAGCCTCGCTTTTCTACACGCAACACTTTAAAGACGCGAGCCGCACCTCCATTACACAAATGGGCTGAAGCTGTGCAAAGTTTTCGATTCAAAACGAGCACGTTGTCAAGCATCTGCTTTTGTGTCTAGCCACTTACGCGCAAACCGCACAATCTAACCAATAACGTGTATATCAATCGCAGTTGAAGAGCCTGACTATAGGCACGTGACACTGGTCATATCCGGATAGGCAGAGAACATTGGTCGCTCGGGACTTCCGGCGGCGTCACGTGAGGAACTTTGAGCCAGTGGTCGGGTTCGTCAAATTGGATGAAAAGAGCGAGAGAAAATAATATACAATGAAGCTATTCGGTTTAAGAATGGTCCTGCGATTACACACGAGGGTAGCTTTCCAACTCGGCTTCGATAACCTAAGTGCTATTTATTTCGGAACATTGCAAACAATGCCGTAAAGGTAATATGTATTTTGAACTAAATTATATCGCTTAGCATACCGAAGCTGCCTAGTCAGCAGTGAGATGTGGGAATTCAGGGCTCCGTAACAATTTTCACCCCATGAGGTTGCTTAAGATGTCCCAAAAGCGCGGTACTCTAGCGTTTTGCGTTCCGCCTTATCCATTGGGTATAGATTGTGCGAAGAACATCTCAGCCACAGAACGCCATACATATTGAGCCACCACTGCTGGCAGAGTGAACTAAATAATTTGTTCCGAAAGCCCAGTTTGTTATAATGACAGCCTACGTTGCGCCACCCTTGTTTTGGAAGCACACGGTTCAGAGGCTAAGGAAGCTTAACGCAAGAAATGAACGCAGGATGAAAGGTACCTTGCCGCATTGAAGCAAGAGAACTGCTCTTCCACCGAACCCTTTGCTTGAAGCTGCGATTTTTTTTGTTCATATATATAAAAAAAACAATTATTGACCAGGCAGAGAGAGAGAGAGAGAGGAAACCATTTCTTTGTTCCTCTCTCTTTATATAGACAAAAAAATGCAATTGTGTTCGCAGTAGGTACATTTGAAATTTATCGAACAGCCCGTCAGCGCTACCTCAGATTTCGCTTTTTGGTACAGCGGATGTTGTCACGCAATGGCACATCGCTCACGCATGCTGCAAGGGTAGCGACTGCACTGCTTTCAACTAAGCTAGCCCTCAGACAAGTCCTCGCAGCTTACATTTGCCTCTGATGGCGAGATTCACAGGCGTTGATTCCTATGCACTTTTCATTTTATCGCTACATCAAATTACAATGAGGCCGCGGTATTCACTAAAATGGTATATGTTTTAAGAAGTATACTCTAAGCTATAGTTAGACATATATTGTGTAAACCATAGCAATATCTAAGAATTTCGTCCCTCAGATATTGTTGCCTTTGTTCGACGTGCGAACCAACATTTTTTTTTTTGCTCCTCCCAAGCAGTTTTCACTGCGCAACATAACGCTGTAAGGTGAAGCATCAATTTGCTAAGTATGCACTATGGCGTATTTGGCTCTGCTTATGGTTTTTGCCCTCCACGAGGGACTCTTTAAAACATAGTCAAAACAATCAACTCGTAGGCGTCATGCAAATTAATTGATTGTTCACTTAAGGCACATAGCCTGCACAAACACCTTTGTGTTTACTATCGCGTGAACGCTAGTTCACCTTCACAATCACGAACGCCACCGTGCAATGTGACGTTAAAAAAATTATGGGGTTTTACGTGCCAAAGCCACTTTCTGATTATGAGGCATGAGTAGTGGGGGACTCCGGAAATTTCGACCACCTGGCGTTCTTTAACGTGCACCTAAATCTAAGCACACGGGTGTTTTCGCATTTCGCCCCCATCGAAATGCGGCCGCCGTGGCCGGGATGCAATGTGATGTCTCTTACGCCTAACGCAATAACTCTTGATGCCTAAAGTTCAGGTAGTTTTTTTTTTCAAAGCGTGCTGTGTTGCAGAAGTGAGCGTGGCATTCCAGATTTGTGACGAGGTGCACAGGCGATAATAAGAAGGTCGCATCTAGATGGCCGGCCATTTCTGCCGCGGTGATGAGCCACTGCGGCAACGAAGTGAACAAAAAAGAAATAAACACTGTGTAACTACTTTATTGTGTTGTAGTCTGCCTTTGAGTCAAGTTCTCGTTAAAAATGCTACTAGGGGATAAGTCCGGCTGACAAAAGCGAATAATTAACGGCAAGTGTTACACTCTGCAAGTTAGCGGGGATTTCTATGACAGCGATCATGTTTTTTTGAGAAGCGCCCGTGCAAAACAAAGAAGATAAAAAGATAGCGGCACACAAAAGGGCAAGCTGTTTCTGCTTGGGCGGAAGCACGTCAGCCTATCAGAACACTCGTTATCTGCTCGTGTTAATGGACTGTTCTCTGGAGAAGCTGCCGCAATTGACAACTCCGAACTGCTGCGTGGCACCATGCTCCAAGGTGGGTTCCGGGCAGCAGCATTGTCGGCACAGCCCGGCTAACGAAACGCGATGTAAAGCCCCGCCTACTCCCGCTCTTTCGATAGACACCGCAACACCGGAACCCGTTTTCCTCGGGCTCGAACCGGCGGCGCCCTGGCGACGGAGCAGAGGCGCACCCGATAACTGTGCGGACAAACCGTGCAACAACGCGAGTAAAAGCAAACTGAGCAAGCGAGCAAGCGACTGAGCAGCAGAAGCGGCAGCAAGCAAGCAACTGGTCTTATCGGTGGCGCACAAACTTTCGCTGTTGCCGCTGCTGTCACGCTGCAGCCGGCCGGAGAGCAACGGCGACAACCCATCGTTACAGTTTAATAGATCAGCAAGCCTATATATATTGTCGGCGGGAGCGTGTCAGCGTAAAGCCCCCGTGTGGCGCTATGCAAGCCGAGGCGACTGAAAAGGTGAGAGAGAAAGTCAGCAGCGATAGGCAAAATCAACCGAGACAGAAAGAAAAGTGGAAGGAGGAAAGGGAAAGGGGGTGGCAAGCAGGCGTAGCTCAGTGCGAGGGGCTCGAATATTCTTCGAAGGGGGAAAAGTGAGAGGTGGAGGAGGGAGTGGAAAAGCTTGGGGCTAGCAGATAGGAGACCTGCTAACTTTTTTTCTCGCTTTATATATTTCCAGCGAAATGTGTATGGGAGGCGCTGTAGGCAGGCGGGGTTAGCAGCTCCTCTCTTTCTTTCTTCTTCCTCCCGTATTTCCGAGATTCGTGTGTCGTCACCTCTCTGGTTCGCTCGGTGCGCGGGTCGCGTAACCACACATCTTATTATTATTCGTAGCGTTTTATAAGTTCGCCTTCTCCGCGCCTTCTCTTCCGCCCTCCCCCGGCCTCCTTTTTCTTTTCTTCCTCGCAGATGCAGGGTATACCGCGTGCCGTTGCGGCCGTCATTTTCGGGAAGTCTTCTCCGGCAGCCAGCCAGCCAGGCAGCCAGCCATAGCCCGCAGTCTACAGCCGAGCCGAAACCGGGGCTGCCCCTGTGCTACGCCCTTTTCTGCAGCGCTTGCGCTCACCAGCTCCCCTATCTCTCCGGCAGCTTCCCTTCCGTCCCCTTTCGCGGGAACACCAGCCGCGGCGGTCCCTTTCCTCCGGTCTTGTGCTGTTGAAGTTTTTCCCTGGGCTCCGCACGCTTCCTTGGCGTCATCCCTTTTTGCCCATAGCGGGAGCTCTATTTTCCCTTTTATCGCTCGCCGTGCTCGCTCGGTCGCGCGGTGCGTGTTCGTGACAAACTACTCGACTGTCACCCACCCATCCGGTGTTCCATCAAAAGTTGGAGTAAGCTTCTTCGTTCTTTTTTTCTCCCCTTCGGGGTCTTCGCGTGCTTGCCGCCAGAAAGGCCGACTGACCCTCTCTTGGGGAGAGAATCACCAAGGCCTCGTCGATCGAGGCATACCAATTTTTATGTGCTGTGAACTGCGGGAAAGCCATCGCCCGTCTCCCTTTGTCAGTGGTTACTTTAGAGCGTAAACTCAATTTCACATAAGCGTAAGATCAAAAAACTTGTATGTTGTCCCGCTGCGAGCAATCTGTTTTGCCCCTTGCCGGAGCTACAGCTGGGGCATGGAGCAATGCCTGGCCGGAGAAGAAAACGGATGACTAGAGGCTTTGAGACAAAGGCTGTCTCAACCTTACGATGTGTGAACATGAAGCAGTTGCCACTGTTAATATAGCACTTTAATCGCGATCCTTCGACGCTCAACAACACTTTCATCAAAGGGACGTATCTAGTGACATTGATTATTTCAGATCGCATATACAAGATAACCAAAAATATACGCCTCGATGCGACTGATTAAAAAAAAAAAGCTGCAGAAAAACGTCACTCAAAACGTCAGGCTGCAATGAAGTGCCTGTTTAGCGTTACTTTGTCCTACGCAGCCAGGAGCCCTATAACGTAAAACTATTCCGATGCACTTTTATTCCAATCACATGGCTTCAAATTCCCATAATTGCCGAGTCAAGCATCGGGCGATGACCCGCAGCGTTGTTTCAAACAGGCCAAACAAACGCTCTCCTCGTTTATGGGAGGTCACTTTTGTTTGCTTTCAAAGCGAATAGCATTGCCTACCTCGACAGTTTTTTCTTATCTAATTGGCTGACAAGAGGCAAAGAGTACGCAGAAGTGGAGAGGGTTACGGTGGGGCTTGGCTAGCATAGTAAAAGTAGATAACCGGACGAGGAGGGGCAGTGCCGGCGATGGCGTGCAACGGAAGGGTAAAAATGCCGCTAAAACGGATCCTCCGGGGGTAAGAAAGTTGGCAAAGTGATTTCGTGCACGTGGGAGAGGGCTTGACAACGTTATGCTGTCAAGCAAAAAAAAAAGAAATACGCAAATAAATCTATCCTTCCCGGCCCCTCCGAGTAGTCACTGCCACAGCGATCGGCGGGCAGCCATTTTTTGTTCATTTCCGAACGGGACATTCCCTGGCTATTCCGAAGATCAACAACAACAACAACAACAAAAATGTTGGAGAACAAGGGCATTACTATGCCCTTGTTAGGCATAGTAATGCATCTTCAATGCATACATGGCACTATGACGTGGTGCGTTATCGCAGTTTTGTGACGTTGCGTGACGGACGAACAAAGGGGGCGCAGCCCGAAAGCTTTTGACTAATATCGCAGGGCTCACTGAGGAATAGGCGTACCATTGGAAATAGTTATTTTTCTTTTCTTTCGTCTAATTATGCATAATGAGTGTGTACACGTCGTATCACACGAAGAGTTCTTGCGATTTTGATTGATTGATTAGTATAGTTTATTGGCGCAAGGGCCAGATGTGGCCAAAGAGCGCCAAGTCGATGATCAGTGCTTCTCAATGATATGTGAGTGTTAATTGCGAGGAGTAATAAAACACGGCTGTATAGTGGCCTAAAATATTCACTAAAATGTGCAAAACATGCATGTGGTGCAATGAAGATGTAAAAGGACCTAAAATTTATTCGCTCTGAAGTGCATAAAATAAGAATATCTACATATTAAAAATGGCAGTGATTGATCATTTCTCTGATGACAATAGATGTTCCACGAGATAGGGATGATTAGTAAAATATGTAGAATCTGTAGCACTAGTGCCTCAGAAAGGCCTTGAAAGCAAGGGCTGGGAGGCACGTGCTCTAAATAATGGTTTCGTTGCAGCTACGACCTCCAGGTGGAGGCCGTGCTACAAGTAGCCTGGCCAAATCACTTGTAAGGTGTCCGTTTCAGTTAGAAAGTTTAGTACTGATTGAAAAGTAAAAAGGGGTTCATTGCTGAGAAAGAATGCTGGGTGTAACGGTGTGTGTTGGAGATAAGCAGAGGGAAAGTGCTTTTTTCTTTCTGCCTCTATTTCTGTGCATTGTATAAGAACATGGATAACTGTAAGCCTCTTGCCACATTTGGTACATGTCGGAGGTTCGCTTCCCGTCAAAAGGTAGGAGTGAGTGGCGTAAGTATGTCCTATTCTTAACCTACAAAGAAGCACTTCCTTATGTCTTGCTGTTCTTTCAGATATCCAGTTCCCTAATTTTGGTTTGATAACGTGTAGCTTATTCTCTGCTGCATTATCCCATTGGTCCTGCCAGTGCTTCCTCAGTTTGTGGCGTAAGAATGGCTTAAGTTCTGTAGCTGCTATGGGTTTATTCACATCCGTTTCATTAAAGACGACTCACGTTGCTCTTTCGTCAGCAGCTACATTACCTTTTATACCCCTATGGCGAGGCACCCAACATATGACTATGTTTTGGTTGTATGTTAAGCCTAAGCATAGTTCTGTGTATAGATTATTAAAAATAGGGTTTTTATGTTTTCGAAAACTCATTAAGGCCCTTATTACGCTTAATGAGTCGCTGAAAATGATGGCCTTATTGAGATTTGTTTGTCTGATATGTTTTACATCAGAGAGTATCGCGTACGCCTCAGCCGTGAAAATACTTGTGTTGGGATTTAGAGAATCCGAGGTGGAAAAAGATGGCCCAAGAGCTGCATACGCGACACCAGCAGATGATCTGGAAGCATCTGTATAATATTCGGCACAGCAGTACTTCGCTTGGAGTTCGAGAAGTGTGACTTTATGTGTGCCTCAGGTGCATGTTTCGTTATTTCGACAAACGAGGTATCGCAGTCTATGGTCTGCCAATCCCAAGGCGGTGGAAGGCGAGTGGGAGGCATTAAGATATTTTCTGGGAGATGGATGTTTGTTTCTTCTGCCATTGCTTCCAAACGTAGGCTCAAAGGAGTTCTAATACGTGGGCGGTTACTGTAAAGTCTGGCAGCGGACAGGTCGCTAACAATGGAATGACATGGGTGCTCGGTGTCTGATTTCACCTTAGTGTAGTATGAAAAACTTAAGAATGTTCTGCGTAGATGTAAGGACCATTCGTTGGCCTCGACGTACAAACTTTCAACAGGGCTCGTTCTAAAGGCGCCTGTTGCAAGTCGTATACCGAGGTTGTGAACTGGGTCGAGAATCTTTAGCGCAGTCTCTGTTGCGGAGTGGTACACCACAGCTCCGTAGTCGAGACGTGATTGTACAAGACTCTTATACAGGCTAAGCAGACACTTCCTGTCACTGCCCCAAGTTGTTCGAGAGAGCAGCTTGAGGAGGTTCATGGTCTTCAGGCATTTTTCTTTAAGATATTTTAGGTGGGGAATGAAGTTAAGCTTTGTGTCCAGGATAATACCTAAAAATTTGTGTTCAGGGCTAACAGTTAGTCTTTCTCCATTGAGGTTAATGTCTGGTTGTGGCAGTACACCTCTCCTGTTTGAAAATAAGACACATGTGCTTTTTTGGGGGTTCAACTTAAGACCATTCTCGTCCGCCCACGTTGAGAGTCTATTCAAGCCAAGTTGTAGCTGCCTCTCGCAAATGCTAGCATTGCATGACCTGAACCCTATTTGTACGTCGTCCACATAGACGGAGTAGAAGAGTGTGCGAGGCAATACGGTGTGGAGGGAGTTCATTTTAACAATAAATAACGTGCAGCTCAGTACTCCACCCTGCGGTACACCTGTCTCCTGCAAAAATGGTTGAGACTGTACGTTGCCAACTCTAACACGAAATGTCCTGTCAGAGAGATAGCTTTCAATTATTCTTAGGAGGTTGCCGCGAATGCCCATTGCAGAAAGATCCCGAAGGATCCCGAAGCGCCACGTAGTATCATACGCCTTCTCCATGTCAAGAAACACTGATAACACAAGCTGTTTGTGGACAAACGCTTCCCTGATGTACATTTCCATGCGTACAAGCTGATCTGTCGTCGATCTGTTTTCTCTAAAGCCACATTGATATGGATCTAATTTCTTGTTAATTTCTAGATAATGTACCAGGCGACTGTTTACTATCTTCTCAAAAACTTTGCATAAGCAGCTCGTCAAAGCTATAGGCCTATAACTATTTGCCAAAGAAGGGTCCTTACCCGATTTCAATATAGGAATTATGATGGCCTCTTTCCAAGAAGAGGGAATTTGGCCGGACGACCATATAGAATTGTAAAGACAAAGAAGCGTTTTTTGTGTTTCAAGCGGCAGATGTTTTAGCATTTCATATAAGATGCGGTCAGAACCGGGGGCAGATTTGTTGCAGCTGTTTAGGGCTGCCTGAAGCTCTGCCATGCAAAAAGGTCTATTGTATGCCTCGCATTTTGTGCTTTTCCGGTCTAATGGTTTTCCTTCTATTTGCTTTTTGTACCTTTGGAATGTTTCAGAATAGTGCGACGAGCTGGATATCTGTTCGAAATGTGCGCCAAGAAAGTTCGCCTGGTCTTCCATGCTGTCGCCTTGAGTATTCACCAAAGGCAACGAGTAAGGCTGTCGACCGTTTATTCTATTCACTCTGTTCCAAACCTTTGTTTCATCAGTGTATGAGTTAATTCCCGATATATACTTTCTCCAACTCTCTCTTCTAGCTTGTCGCCGCGTTCTCCGACCCTGGGATTTGACCTGCTTGAAGTTAACTAGATTTTCTGCTGTCGGAGAATCCCGAAGTAAAGCCCATGCCTTGTTTTGCTTCTTTCGCGCTTTTCGACACTCATCGTTCCACCACGGAAGACGGCGTTTTGTGGGCAATCCACTTGTTACAGGGATACATTTGGAGGAGGTGTCAAGGAGAAAAACCGTAAAATATTCAACCGCAGCGTCCATGCTTAAAGCACACATGTCGTCCCAGGATAAAGTAGCAAGATTTTTGAACTTTTCCCAGTCAGCTGAGTCAGTTCTCCATCGAGGTAGTTGTGGAAGGCATTCATTAGACATTGGTGTGCTTAGAACCACAGGGAAATGGTCACTCCCGTAAGGGTTTTTAATAACTTTCCATTTAAAGTGGGGTAGAAGAGTTGGAGATGCAATGCTAAGATCTATTGAGGAGTATGTTTTGTTTGCCAGATTGTAATACGTGGGCTCCTTCCCATTCAAAAGACATGCCCCTGAAGAAAAAAGGAATTGTTCAATCAGGCGACCTCTCGCGTCGCAGCGCGAGTCGCCCCATAGGTTGCTGTGTGCATTTAAATCTCCAAGCACAAGATATGGTTCGGGTAACTGATCTATTAATGTTTGGAATTCTTGTTTGTGAAGCTGAAAATGCGGCGGTATGTATAAAGAGCAAATGGTTATCAGTTTATTTAAAAGTACAGCACGAACGGCCACTGCCTCAAGGGGTGTTCGTAGCCGTAGGTGTTGACAGGCTATAGATTTGTCAGCTATGATGGCTACGCCGCCGGATGATGCGAGGGCATCATCGCGATCCTTCCGAAAAATAACATACTGACGTAGGAAGTTTTTATGATTAGATTTCACGTGAGTCTCCTGGACACACAGCACTTTTGGAGTTTGTTCTTTAAGGATTTCTTGGACATCGTCGAGGTTGCAAAGCAGGCCTCTGATATTCCACTGAATAATTAGTGTATCCATATTAACATAAATGTTGTGCTATGTGTCAAGGAGAATGGATATTATTTAGCTTACAGCGCCCTTTTGAGGCCCTGTAATTGGAGTTTTGTCTTTCCTGGAGCGGTCGACAAAGTCGCGCCGCTCCTTAGGCGTCAACTGCGCCTTCTGACTGGGTGTTGTGTCCATAGCCTCTTGAGAGGCACTGGACACGCGCTCTTGCGAGCGGTGAGTTTTCCGCGAAGGCCTTGTCTCTAAAGACAAGGCCTTGGAGCCCACCGTCCTGGTGGTTGGTGGGCTTGTCTTGACCTCGGAGCTGGGCTGACTGGTGCCAGCACCAGCAGAGGCCTCCACTGTGGACAATTTCGGGAGAGGTAGGGCAGCCTTCCCTGCTCCCACCGTGGGGGCGGGTGGCGTTGCCGCACGCTCGCTATGCGTGGCGATGGCGTCCGCCAAGTGCCGTTGTGGTACTGCCCCCCGACGTACCACTTCGGCGAAAGATGTGCTCTGTGCAAATGTTGGTGAGATGCGCTGTCTTGCTTCTCTGAAAGTTATGTTTTCTTTTACCTTTATCGCAATTATTTCTTTTTCTTTTTTCCAGACTGCGCATGATCGAGAATATGCAGGGTGGCCACCGTTACAATTACTGCAACGGGGCTCAGCCTTACAGTCATCTGCAGAGTGATCATTGGTGCCGCATTTCGCACATGTTAGCCGCCCTCGGCAGCTCTGAGAAGCATGACCAAACCTCTGGCATTTAAAACATCGTCGAGGGTTTGGGATGTATGGTCGTACTCTGAGTTTGGTATATCCAGTTTCTAATGTCTCTGGTAGTGTGCTAGAGCCAAAGGTAATAATCAGGTGCTTAGTTGGCAGTTCCTTGTTGTCACGTCTAATTTTTATTCTTTGTACACTTATTACGTTTTCATCCTTCCATCCTTCCAGGAGTTCTTCATCAGTCAAGTCCATCAAGTCTATGTCAGAGATTACGCCTTTGGCTGTATTCATGGTTCGGTGTGCTGTCACACTGACAGGGATGTCTCCAAGTTGTACAAGGTTTGTTAGCTTGTCGTGTTGTGCTTTGTCTTTTAGTTCTAGTAATAGGTCCCCACTGGCCAGCTTGGTGATCTTATAGCCGCCTCCAATGGTCTCTGCGAGATGCTTCGCGACAACGAATGGTGAAATAGTTCTTGCTTTCTTGTCGGGTTTGTCACTGTGGACAACATGAAATTTAGGGAAAGTCTGAGTGCCTTTTAGAAAAAACTGAAACGTAGCATCGGTGCGCCCCCTTTTAGAGGGACGATCGGTACAGAAGGGGTTGGAAGTTCCCATGAAATGTGTTGTGTATTCAGCGACGATGCCAGTCACCCACCACCGAGCCCAACAAGGGGACACGGCAGGGTATGCGGTGAAGCAAACCCTACCATGCCAACTGTACATCGTCGCTATAACCACATATGTTATAACCAAGGTAGGTCATAGCACACCAGGTTAACCCTCGCCGCCAGGAATGTTGGAAGTTATCAGAAAAAAAAAGAAGACAGGAAAGACTAAAAGGGAGAGGGAAAGACGAAGATGTGCGAAGAGAGAGATAGGAAAAGGCGACTGCCGATTTCCCCCGGGTGGGTCAGTCCGGGGGTGCCGTCTATGTGAAGCCGAGGCCGAAGAGGTGTGTTGCCTCCGCCGGGGGGCCTTAAAGGTCCAAACACCCAGCATCGGCTCAACCCCCAGGATCCCCTTTTCCCCAGACACGGCTAAGCCGCGCACGGCTGCACGCGGGAGGGTCCAACCCTCGTGTGCTCGGGTACGTGGTGGCGCAACACACCAAACGCCTGCTTGCGCAGACGCCCCTGCGGGGTTCTTGCGATTTTCCTGACGTCGCGTGACAGACAAGCAAAATAGAGGGTGGGGGGCAGAAAATGTTTGGACCAATCGCGGAGGGCTGATTGCAGAATTGGAATAGAAATGTTTGGAATAGTTTTACGTTATAGCACCCAAAGTATGACTGCTGCGCGCCCATGTGCTGCGACAAGCAGGCGATTAGTGCAGCACTGGTGCAGCGCTTTACTTATAGTCGTCATTCAATTTCTTTGCGCTAGCTGGAGAGAAGTCTGTTAGCGCGCTCCTTATTTCACGTTACCTGGTGCGCCACATACCAGCTTATTGCATCTTATATACTTTCTATGACTCTATATTCCTTTCCTCATCTCTACTTTGTTTCCACTTTACCTCCCCCTCCCCTCTCTCCCCAGCGTAGGGTAGCCAACCGGATTTTTTTCCCTGGTTAACCTCTCTGCCTTTCCCCTTTCCTCTCTCTCTCTCTCTATGACTCTATAAGACCCGGTAAAACTGCAACAGTTATTGCTACAAGTAAAACGTCTCCGCTATTTCCAAAGACTCGCGCGCATTAACTCCAACACGAGACAACATAAACAACAAAGAAGAAGAGCTTCAAGAGGCGCGCACAACGCATATAATTCGTGAGGCTGCCACGCGGTGCTCGTCCCGCTGTTTACAAATCGACGCGCCCACCGCCCTTTATTGACAATACGGCGCGTCGTTCCCTCTGGATTTTTCAGTCAGCCCCCTTTATCCTTCTATCCACTGTTACAATAAGGCCAGCCGCCAAGCAGAGAGCCACTCGAGGGCGATATTTCTTGCGTCTCTTGTTTTTGCCGAGTGTCCGGCGCGCAGTGATTGATTGATCCTCGCCGCGCTTCTTGAAGGAAAGAAAAGATCGGGAGGAGGAGGAAGACAAGGAAGAGGAGAGAGTGTGTATGGGAAAAGGCTACGCCTGGTGGGATCGCACGCGGTCCAGGGAGACCGGGAAAGGAAGGCGAAAGGGAGTCCCGGCCGCGGAAGGAGACTCCAGAACGGGATGACGTGGAGGAACACACACAGTATACGCACGGCTGTGGGAGAAAAATAAAGGATTCTTGGAGCTGCTTTCCTAGGGAAAAGGGAAGAACGTCGCTACACAAGCTGCGGGAAGAAGAAATAGAGGCAGCAGCCTCCTCGAGCGAGATCGAGAGGAGCTTCCTTGTAGCACTTCCTGTTCCGCAGGAGGCTCGCCCTTGCTTCCTTCCTTCCGTACTTCCTTCCTCTTCGTGGAGACGCCGGGATCGGGAGCCCGATGGCAGCGTTTGCGAGCGTTGCGCCGCGCTTTTGTCCCGTTTCGCGTCTGGGCATCCCTTCGAGGGATGCCCTTCTTCCGAGAGCTCTCTTCTTCTAAGACGGAAGGCTCCCGGCTTCGTGCGCTTGATGCCAGCGGCGGGCCAGAGCGTCCGCACTGGCTCCATGGAAATGCAGCAATTGTCTTTAAGCTTGCCCCCTCTCTCTCTCTCCCTCCCTCTCTCTTCCTTTCTCTCGCTATGCGTGAGAGTTTGTGCGTGCCTGTCGGTCAGCTTTCGAGGGTAAAGAGCGTGAATAGTAAGAAGCGACAGTTTGTACACCACTCAACCGATTTTTCTATTTTGTTTGTTTTTCTTTTTTCTTCCCTTCTGTCTCTGCTCCCTCCTCACGGACGCGATTTTTTTCTTTGTGGATCCACTCTGGCCTCTCTATGTTTGGCGAAAATTCATAATTTTACTGTTTCGAGTTCTTTGATGGTTTATACGTGTATTGCGTCAATGGATATGCAAATTTTTCTTTCTCTTCGTCCTGCTTATTTACTGACGTTTTCTTTTGTTGCTGAACCTTGCACTGCGATTCAGAAGATTCTGTCTTGATGTTTAAGGTAACGTAAATTCACTAGCGCAGCCTTGAGGGAGGATACAATTTTATAGCCCTCGATTAGGCGTTCGTTTATGTATTTATCAGCTTTCAGGCCGAACCAGAATTTATACCGTAATGTAGCAAATCGACAATACGGAGAAGGACATGCATGGTAACTTTATCAAGGTAGGGAAACGTATATCATTCCATAATCCCGAGCAAAGAAAGCACGAGAAGCTTGATGAGCACGTCGTCTCCGCTGCTTGCCTATGACGCTATAATGGCTGCTAGTATGCAAGAGGCGTTCGTGAACGCCCTGCCACGGGCGCAACATTTCAGACACAGAATTACGTCAAAGCAAGAACTTCTTGAAGAAAAAGAAATAACAATGCTGTGAAGGCGTCAGCACACACCGCGAAATGCGCTAACTCGAGCAGTCAATTTCCGTGCGTACCGTTTGTACCGAAAATAACAGGTGGTCCGTGGAACACGGCCACCTGGCTTTCATTAACGTGCGCTGAAATAGAAACACAATATTTTTTTGCATGCAGCTCCCACCGGAACGCGGCCACCACAAGCGGTAATGAACCCGCGACCTTGTGCTTAGTATCGCCGCCATAGCCACAGAGTCGCCGTGGCGTTGCCAATAATGGTGATCGATCAGTATGAGAGGAAAAGTATATCGGAGAAGACATCTGGGCATTTACTGCAACTTGCAATCTGTAAACATTTGCTGTTAGCGAAGTTTCCGAGTAAAAAGCCATTCGTTTAACCGGAAGAATTCAAGAAACTTTGTTGTCTTTAACACGAGCACAATTGCTTGAGCTTCTGCACATGTCCCAATAGTCAGAAAAAATAAAATAAAAGAAGAATCAGATCCAACGCACATATCGGAATATATGTGAACCGAAGGTTTAGTCAAGCGAGGTGTATTAAGTGCTATACAACTAATGGCGATGCGCACAATTGTGTTGCAGTATTTATGTTTATCTTCCGAAAGGAACACAACTTTACCCTCTTGAAATGTTTGCGTCTATGTGCTAAACCGCTCGAAAGCTATGCTGAAATGCAAACACCAAATAGGGTGAATGCACAACCCGACAGGCATACTCATCTGCGTCACGAAGACGAAGGTGACGCGTCATACTTCCCGAAGAAATAGTGGCGATGACAGATGTAAGCACAGAGAAATAAGATACATGCTTATACATTCAAGCATTCTGTACATCTTGTGTCGCAGTATAGCCCATAACCATTCCGGAGGATCGACCAAGGCTGGGCATGCGCTCGAATGGTTAAATCAAATATATTGAAATAAATGCAATATTCCGTTGAATGTAAGCAACCCGCTATTTCACGAAGAGGGCGGTGTGCTTTAGAAATAACCTTGAGCCAGGATTGTTTGTTCAAGTGTTATGCAGAAATTAGTTTTTCTTTAACTACGCAGGACAGATACGCGCTCTGGCACGTACATCGTCGAACATTCGACCTTCGCAATACATATGCACAAATATATCCGCCGAGACATCGACCGACCCAGCAGCAACCACGGCAAACCCTGGTGGGTAGGCAAAGGAAAGTTGGCTTTAAAACCATTAAGTCGGTTCTATGTAAAAGATGGCGAGTGTACGAGTCAAAACAAGAACGTTCCTTATATCAAAATTATTTGCATTTCTTTAAACTCGTGTAACTCAGCGTTTCACAAGAATAGGCTCATGTCAGTGGCAAAAGTCAGTACAGTCACCTTTAATTGGTGCGTTAGACATGTGCACCCGTGAGCAAAAGTATACGGACCACAGGGTCGACGAAAAAACTAAATTTCTTAGCAACTAACATGCATAAACTGAAATTGTCGAGTACATTTGAAAGTTCACAATGCCAAGTTTGGACTGAAGTGCTCAATTTCAAGTTGCATTCAGAGGAAGAGGAAAAATCGGCTTTATCCGGCAAACGCTGATCGGTTACGGGTGTACGCTATGTTTTACGCTGCATAAATTGTAAACGAATAATAGATTAAGATTGTTCACTTGATATTATTTCTGCTTCTAATTTGTACCTCTGATGGAAGAAAATAAATATAAGATCCAACTACCGGCAGTGCAACAGTCAAACTCTACCACAAGAGCGTACAATGTAAACCGAATGCACAAAGCTTTAAAGTGCACTTTCCGATTTATAAACTGACTGCTGCATATCCGGACCATCCCAACCTTTCATGCCACCCGCCGTGGTTGCTCAGTGGATGTGGTGTTGGGCTGCTGAGCACGAGGTCGCGGGATCGAATCCTGGCCACGGCGGCCGCATTTCGGTGGGGGCGAAATGCGAAAACACCAGTGTACTTAGATTTAGGTGCACGTTAAAGAACCCCAAGTGGCCCAGATCTCCGGAGTCCTCCACTACGGCGTGCCTCATAATCAGGAAGTGGTTTTGGCACGTAAAACCCCATAATTTAATTTAATTTTTAACCTTTCAAACTGTCACTAATGACCTTGGAAGTCAACCAACGCACGTGTAAACATGGTAACACTTCTTGCTCATTTAGTACACATGTATTTAATGCCATTTGCAGGTCCTGTTTTATGAATTTGCCTGTTTTTATTCAAGCAACCATTCACACAAAGTTCCAGGGTAACTATAGGAGTACCACCATTCTAAATCGCGGTGCCGCCTCATGAATCTGAGAACTCGGCATAAATAAGAGACCTACTTTCTTTTTCGCACAAGAACTGTCATAAAAGGGAATGAAAAGGAAAAAAAATAAATGGTAGCGAGTTGCAGAATCAAAAAGGAAATAATTAATGGCTGCGATTACGCACACGCACGCACACACACATGCACATGCACACAGAACGCAGGCCCGCACGTATGCTCGCACGCGCATACTTGCGGAGACAAGATATATTCAGGCACTTGGTATCGCTACCAGCAGATGGCGCCACCTCCCTTGGTGAACAGATACTAGCGGATGCAGCACGGTGTATAACGGTTTCCCTTGATCATTAAGAGACAGCAATCTTTATCTGTTACACATATGGATGCAGAGGTAACGTATACATACAGGGGAATAAGAAATGGGTGACCTGAACTGACGGCCAGTGCAATATGTAAAATAGATCTTCATTAATCACTTCTGTTCCGACAGCTGCTACAGGATGTGTTGCCAAGATAGATAGTAATCGGGGTGGTCGAAGGATGAAATTTTCGCGTTCACTCGAGTTGGAAGGTTAGAAAAATGCGGCTATGTAATGTCGAATCAAATTTATTATCGAGCCAATCACGTTGTAGTGCTTCTCAAAAGTACAAAAAAAAGGGGAAAAAATGTGAAGCAAAATTGATACGCGTCCTTTATAACGCGGCATTATTTGGAGCAGGAAATAATTTTAGCGAGAATTAAGGAAACAGACGCAAGCTGCCAGAGGTTCCTGTTTACGCCTGAGAGGTTCAACTGGCTACTTGTAAACGAGAACAAACAGAACAATACTTTTTTTGCCATTGTTTCTTATGGCTCGATTTTGAAGAGGACTTAAAGCTAAGGAGGTTGCGGATCAAGGCAGAAAATGAACAGTTCGTTGAAAGTATAGTGTTTAGCTGAGAGATACATAAATCAATTAACGTGATCCTTGCAATACCTGCTACTAAATATTTGATTTCAGCAACAACTTTCATTAACGGGTCTATCGGAAAACGCTGCTGATAAGCTTGTAAAATAAACTAAAGAAGAAAAGAAAAGCCCTCAAGGAAAGCCCACTATCTTCAGTTAGGGCGTCTTTCAGCGCAGCACGCGAGTGAGCATAGTGTGCGAGGCTTGGAGTGTTTGATCTTATCCTACGAAGCTGCTGCGCATTCTTCCTGAGCAGGAACACAGCCAGCTCGTTATCAGAAGTATTTTTGTCACAACCTAGGAATTGAACATCGATATGATATCGTACATTTTTCTAAGTGTAAAGCCTTCGACCTCGAGAAGAATACTTACTACCAGCGCGAGAGACGGCCTCAGTAATGTCGCAAGGGGAGTGGTTGCATAATTTATTCTCTGCAGTCGTGAAATTCAAATAAGGTAATGTTTCTCCTCAAATCGTCATCGCGCGCTCAAGATTAAAGCGCAACAAAACCGCCAAAGCACTCATTCGCACAGTCTGCGCGTTTTTTTTTTTTTTTTCAGAGCACCGATTGTCTTGGTTATCGTTTATCGTATTCGTTAATTTCTATTTTAGTATTTATGAATCTTGCTTTGATGGCGCTGAAATTAGCTGCACTGCTGAATACTGCTCCCTGAACCCATTTATTCATTGGAACGCCCTTAAATTGTAACGTTTATCGCTAATAAATTATATACTAGTGATGTTCAAGTTCTGTTATCCTATCACATTCTTGACTGCATGGGACTTGACAAGTGTATTCTAGTATTACATTATAAAACCATGATATGAATATGAGGCACGCCGTAGTGGGGAACTCATTTTGATCACACGTCTTTTTAACGTGCGTCTAAATGCAACTGCACGAGCGTAATAGCACGCACGCACGCACGCACGCACGCACGCACACACGCACACACGCACACACACACACACACACACACACACACACACACACGCACACGCGCACACGCACACGCACACACACACACACACACACACACACACACACACACACACACACACACACACACAAAACCCGCCAAATATGCACGTGACTTTACTCTCTCTGAGCGCTGCGTCATCACAGTGTTGAGTAACAGTATGCGCTTTAAAAATAATAGAAGACCGCAGCCGTCATGCTCAACTTTTCACCGATACTGCAAACTCATTTTGCGTTACCTAAGTTTCCACGCCCAACTGTTGCGTTCAATCAGTCGTTATGCTGTGGCTCATGAGGTCGCATTTTCAATTCTTGCCCACTTGAGGCGCATTGCAATGTTGGCAGAATGCAAAGCAACTCGTGCACTGATATCTACGTGCACGTTAGCGAACCGCGGATGGCGACTAACTTGTGCATTGCCCATGCGTGACTTTCAGGCGGTAAGGGCGTTCCCGTTCGCTCACACGCAAGCCGGTTTCTTGGCATTGTTTTGTTCTGCAGTAATTACACAATTCTTTAATCACTAAATTCACTATTTCTTTTACCTCTATATTTCTTAGCAGCCGCTTTCGAACCCATTTTCTTACACCCCAGTGCAGGGTAGCAAAGAGGGAACTCTGATTTGGTTAACCACGCATCGTTCTCTCTCTCTCTCTTATCAATTGTTAAGCGCCATAAATAAATTTTATTCATTTGTTTAATAAAAATACTTTCAGAGCCCAAAGACACTACAGAAAGAAGTGGGGAAAAATGGCAGTACGTGCAGTTAACAATAAAGTATTACAAGGCATCTTGTAAAGCCATCTTGAGCTCGTGGTCATCGGTTATGGTTGCGATTGTGGAAGGAAGGTGGTCCCATGCGACGCTTGTTCTAGGAACAAAAGAGTCATTACACAATTTTGTGCGACAAGACGGTGGATCCACCTTGAGGCGATGATCGGTCCTCGAAGATATATAATGAGGGGGATGAAAGAGGACGTCGTTCATATCGTTGTTATAATAACCGAGTTTGTGAAAAAGATTAAGGCGCGATGACTTTCGACGCAACGAAAGGTCAGGCAAGTTTAGGTTTTTCTTCACAGAAGTAACACTGGAATGAAGCGAATAATTCGATAAGATCGGACGTGCTGCGCGATTCCGAATGTCTTCAAAATTTGAGTGAAAGTGCTCTGAATAGGATCCCATGTGGCGCATGTGTACTGTAATTCAGAACGTACCAAGGTTTTGTGAAGTGTTAAGTTCAGGGACGATGGGGCATCAAAAAAATTTCGACGCAGAGAACCAAGCTTGTGATTCGCATTGCTGGTTACATATTCGAAAGATTAGAAGAAATGTGAACACCAAGGTATTCATAACTGACAATAGATGGTAACAGAATGTTATTAAGGGAGTAAGTACGAGGACAACGAGTAATGGTGCGGTGAGAAACTCGCATGCTTCTACATTTAGTTGCATTAAGTGTCATGAGCCATACACTGCAACAACCAAGTACCCTATCTAGATCGCGTTGCAGATGAAGATAATCGGCATGGTTAGTAGTTCTCTGGTAACTACATAGTCATCTGCAAACAGTCGGATAGTTGAGGAAGAAAGGCAAGTAGGAAGATCATTAATATAAACAAAGCAAAGCAGCGGGCCCAAAAGGGACCCCTGCGGGACATCAGATGTTACGACATAATTAGGTGAACGAAAGTCATTAGATGTCACATACTGACTACGGTTAAAGGGAAATTCCTTAATCCATGCAAGTATACTGGCGTCTACGTTAGGTTGATTAACCTTGAAGATAAGTAGATCGCGTGAGACAGGGTCGACTGCTTTAGCAAAATCGAAACATCTGCAAGGAGTATCAGTCATGATCCACGTCAATGAATGAGTCGCTGGTAAAACATAGCAATTGCGTTTCCCAAGAGACTGCTTTACGGAATCCAAACTGATAAACGTTGAAAAATGAATTTGACTCAAGGAATTCAATGAGGTGTGAGCATATGTTCTAGGGTTTTTACTGGAATGGATGTTAATGATATGGGACGGTAATTATTGGGGCAATGTGCATCACCAGATTTATGCACAGGGACCACCTTCCCTATCTTCCAATCTGAGGGCTGTGTAGACATCTGTAATGAGTGTTCGGAAAGCTTTGACATTAACTGTACTTAAGAAAAGGTTGGTGCCTATATGTGGCACTGGCTACTCATTATCTGTGAAATTGTACGTATAATCATAATCATACAATGACCATTCATTATGACGCTTTCCATTCCATTCCATACAATGACGCTTCCATTATGACCATAAATGGTCATAATGGAAGCGACACTTCGTGAAAAAAGGAGGACAACAAATAAAGAAAGAGAAAGGAATGCAGAGACATTCGCGCACCGCAAAGTCACGTTCACAAATTACGAACGTTAGCACAATATAGATATTAACACAGCGTATGTGTTCACACAGTGTCATTGCTAACAAAATAGAAGTGCTCTTTGGCAGTTGCAAATGACATTACTTCTTTCACACGCACCGCGAATAGAGGTTGGAGTGTCAGAGACAACCCCCGCAATCTCGCTTACTTCTCCTTACTTTCTCGCTCTTTTCTTTTTTGTCCTCTGCCCTCTCTCCCACTTCCTTCTCACCACAAGGCTTCTCTATCCGCCCTGCAGCGTATGAGATGTCTCTGCAAGTTCACACCGAACACTTCTTTTCGCACAAGTCCGCTTCGCGAAACGGCCACGGCTGCAACCGGGATCGCAGCCGCGAACGCCCGCCCGAAAGCCACGCCATGCGTTATCCTTCGTCGACCAACTTCAGCGCTGCGCTACGTGCCCGTTGCAAGCGGTGGCGGAGGTAAAACGACTCGGAGTGACCCGGTACAAATGGAGCGTGCTGACCCGAAGCACTGTTCTACGGCGGCGGCGGCGGAGGCATACGGTGTGCATTGCGAATGGACCCACAAACTCGATCCGCGCGGTTGCATCTCTCGGGCGCGGACAGCGCCAGTGCACTACGCGAACAACCTGAGTTCTACGAGCGGCGCGGCTGTTTCTGGCAGCGGCACTTTGTTTTTTGCGCCCCCCCCCCCTCCTCTCACTACGTCGATCCCTGCGTCGAACGCTCGCTTTAGCCACGCGGTGCAAGTGCGGCGCACTTTCGCGAGAATATTGCCGGGCGCTTAGCCGCACTACCTGCTGTACGTATATGTATGGTGTCGTTCGAAAAACATCGCCTCGAGGCATGGACGTCAAGTAAGTTTGGCGACAGCGCGCTTAACACCGTCCGTGGCGGCCGTGCCGCCAGAGCAGAAAAGGCCTGTGTACGTTGGGAAGCCGAACTACCAGGAAACAGGTGTCGTGAAAGTTTCGCCGCGTGGCTCCGACGCGGTGAGGCAAAGCAGGCGATAAACTTTGCATCGAGTTTGCGTCGCGTTCGTTATAGATTTAGACGCTGTGGCGCCTTAGCCAGAGGACACCGGGAATTACTAACATCTCAGCGCGTGCAGCCATGGCATGCATAACGACACCACAGGAAGTAGAGCGTAGAGCCATCAGAATCGAAACGGCAGAGGAGCGATTTTTGCTAAGGTGGCTTTGATGATTCTTTCGCTATTAAATTATAGTGATTTTTCTTTTGCCACACACGCCGCTCCTTAGACGTCTCTATGACAGGACACGTACATAAATCTCATCGCACAAAGTTCTTTCTCCTCCAACACCCTTTAACAAATCTCCGCAAGGAGCATCCTACCCCTTTTTTTCTTCTCTGTTCCCTTTCTTTTTTTCCCCCAGCAGTCTGGTCGCTACTTACACTGTAACTTCAGGCATGGGCTCCCCAATTCGCTTTCCCTTCCCAGAACCTTAAGACCCAGCAGAAAGACGCTGCACGAGGCGAGCTATAGCAGAACAGGCGCTAAATACGCGGTTTCAACTCCAAGCTCGCAACTCGCGCGAGTCTAGAGCTTCGCATGGGCCGTGCAAGCGGGTGTGGGAGCGCATCTGCTTAACTTGCAAATTGCGTTTGCGCGATTTAAGCTCCCCCGCTAAATCCCCGCTCGCGAGCTTAATAGGTGCGGCGCCGACGTCCAAACGCGATGGCTGAGAGGAACAGGAGGGAGAGATCGTGCGGGGTCGTGCAGTGAAGCCCCCATGCTGCGTTCGCTACGCATTATTTTCTCTGCAAGCAAAGAAAAGCTACCACTGATCTCTGCACTCAGTTGCGGCGTGGTTCACACTCTCACGTTTCTCTCAGCGAAAGAACAGTGCGTCACAGCGTGAAGCGAGAGAGGCTCAGTGCATGGCGCTGCACACCTTTATCGCGAAGGACGAGTGGAGGTGCTCGAATGTCCATCTTCCGTAAGGCTTTGTCCTGTTAGTTCACTTAGTACTTTTTTTTCTTCTATGAGCGTCTTCTCTTCAACATCAGGCAGGCATTGTGCCGTATCTGGTGGCAGTTTCCAACTAGTTTACGATCTCCTTTCTGTGACTGTTTTATGTGCGCAAACCTAATAATATTACTATTACGAATAAAATTATTGTTCTACAAATACGTGGCATACACGGGAGCATATTTCGGCTAATTTTATTAGCTGAAATCTTTGCAGTGGGCACGTTAGTTCGGTGCACTTGTACGTAAGGTCGCCCACGGTCCTAGCGTGATTTCAGGAGCTTTCTACGCGCCGTTGCTCGTGTAGGCATTTGTCGTTCCGTTGCTGCATGTAATTAAGCAGCTGCTGTCCCTGTTAGAATTTTTCTTAATGACGCGAGCGAACACAATATCGCTTGCCTTCCCAATTTCGCTATTTCCAGAAAGCTGTACAGAAAGCTGAACTGTCTGGTGTGAGCCTAAGCAAGTAAGGAATGTTAACGATAAAAGTCGAGACAACAGGATACTCGTATGCAATCACGCAATTTAGTTCGACTATATTCAGTTCTGAGCTCCGTATATGGGGCACATATTCTGCTAACTCGGGGACTTCTTAGACGCGTCAGTTCAAACTTACACGAACTTACACTTACTCAGTCAACAGTGCCTCTGTAATTGTGATTCCAACTAAGTGACTACCCGAGAGAGAGAGAGAGACACAGGCCACGCCTGGCAGCGGCATCGACCGCCGTCCAAACACAACAACCTCACTTTGCTGTGTCTAAACATCTCATCAGCATTTAGTTGTCGTTTGGTTCAATAACTGTTAAGAAAGAAAAAGGAAGTGTCCGTAGCCTTGCATTTTCTTGAAGCATACAGGCGCCGTATGAAGCTTGCAAAACCTAAAATAGCACGTCTTTCATCATGCACACGAAACCTTGCTGTAACGCGGACGCGTATTTCCCTTTCACCAAGTCGTGCTGACATCTCTCGTGAACCTTTACTAATTTAAGCTCACGGGCTCCCCTACTGCATAAGTGTTCTACTGAATAGGTGATCAGAATTATTTTTTTAATGACGCGACTGCTGTTCATGACGCTACTGGTGCGCTAATCAAGAATCTTCAGCTGGAGTCTAGGTGAAGGCCTGCCTAAGCTGAAGTTGAAGGATGTTAACAGTTCTGATAAAACATCATTTGTAATGGTTTGAATGTCAAAGCAATATAGGCATAGCTATCTGCTTTATTCCGCCCATGTAAGCTTGCTTACGTTACCTTGCGGAATGTACAGCCTCGTCCGCACCTCGAAAAAAAAAGAATGATTATTAGTATTTAAGCGTTCGTAGAAGATTAAATTTTCCATCGAAGCTTGGAATTGAGTCTTTTATTCATATATAAGGGCATTGCGCATCATCTCGACCAGTTTTTGGCATAAAGTATGAGATGCGTTGAAGGTATGTTCAAGTGAATACTAATGAGGAACCCGCCTAAATGTGGACGGCCCTGTACATTGCGGGTACTGTATATGCGTGAGGCGTCACGTACAACATCATTTATGACATGTGCCGCACATGCTTTATCCATGAATGTTCCATGTCCACCGTTCACGTATATGTATTCACGAATAGTGAAAGATGTTGGCACGTATAAGAACGGCCTTAAGAGGAAGTAAAGGCAAATCCTCCTGAACTCTGTACGCTAGCTGAGTCAGCTGCTTCTGTAGAAAGCTCATCGCATTTACGTAAGAGCACTCTCTTTTCACACCTTCCGCTTATTCCCGTCTACTCAGCCACCTTGGAGTGACATATATAACCAAAGCGAGTGTACTATAATGGTCAAGCACACCGGTAATGCGCAGCTGTGTATGTAGAAGAACGAGCAGCCTAGAAGAACGAGAACGAGAAGAAGAACGAGCATGTAGTATGTAGATGTAGAAGTATGTAGAAGTACGCAGTATGTAGAAGAACGAGCAGCCTACAGCATTGAATGATGTGTGAAGTGCTAGCGGGTAGATAGTTTGTAACGTCTTTTAAACATTCGTTATACGATGTTGGGCCCTCTGTACATTATCTAAACAAACTTGTCCGCCATTCCGAGTGGGAACTGATGAACTTGACAGCCGTGCACACACACAGTCCAGGCTTTCTTTCTTAGAGCAATTAGGCTATTGCCGTCGTGTCATAGTCAACAAGGGTTTCAAGGAATCTCTACGCCGAAAAAAAATGTAATTTCGCTCATGCACAAACAACAAAAATTAATAGATAAGAAACAGAAACGTGATTTCTGCGAAACGGTGTCGTTTCTAACATTCCTTCGTCGCCACGCTTTTTTAGGTATTTTATACCGAACGGAATTTCATCTCCCCCTTAAGTAGCGTATTCGTTTCCTGCCTCTAACAAGCGCGCGGGCACAGCGAGGAATTCGGTTTCCACGACGCCACATACGCGCACGCTCACAGCAAGCACCATGCACAACATCTCTGACGCCGCCGCCGGCAAACACTGAGCACCCGACTCATCAGCTCCCCACGGTTCCGTAGAAAGCACGCTCGACGGTCCGCTTTCGATTCCAGGCAAAGGGCGAAGACCTCCGCGGCAAAGTCGTCCAGCGGTCGCACAGAGGCGCGCGCGGGGCCAGAAACCACAACACCGCTAGCTTCAGTAATGGCGGGGCCGCCCTGAGCACCGACTCCTACACGCTTCAAAAGCACGCCGGTGCGCGCAGTGCAAGCAGAAATGGTTTGCACGTGGCCGCTGGTTGGTGCGCGCCGCCGCCGCGGAGCCACTGGTTTGCGCCTCTCGAATTCATCATCCACCGAAGATCGGGGGAAAAGGCCAAATGAGTCGTTCCGAATGTCACCACGAAACCCCGCCAAGTGAGAGCGATGGGCTTCGAAGAAAAGAAAGCGAAGCGGAAGGGGGGGGGGGAGGTATGTTTGTGCGCCGAAGCCGCAGGAACAAAGCCGCAGGGTGGCTTCACTCGGTGTTAGCGCCTCGCGGCAGTCCCGGCACGGAGTTGCAGCTTCATCGCCCAAGAACCCGCGCACGGCGCGGCGAGCTACCGTGTCGATACAGCGCGCACTCTCGCTCGAACCACGCATGTAGTAAGTAGTAAGGTCGATGCCGCTGCCAGGCGTGGGTTCTCTCGCTCTCTCTCTTTCTCTGGTGGAACAGTGGGTGACAACCCCTCCTTCAATGACCCCGGTCATTAACTTAATGGGGTTTCGGGTAAAGGCCGACATGGGTCGCCCGAAGCACACGCCGCTGAAGGAAAAAGAACCTTCCGCGTGCCAACCGCCGCTACGTCGCTTGCTCGACGCCTTGTGTAAACGCGCCTCGCGCGTTCGGCGCCGCGCCTTTCGGGAGAGAAGAGGGAGAGCATGGTGGAGAGGGGGGTTTGACTGCTTTACCGACGCTCGGAGAGCACGGGTATTTTGGTCGGTGCAGAAGAGACCCAGCGACGACGGAACCCGCGGTTACCGTGGTCTCTATACACGCGTGTGCCAGCCCCGCTGTGCTTCCGGTGAACGGGAGGATCTCCACGCAGTATGGATAGGTTTAGTCCGAACGTATGCGCACATATCAGCGGTGGTGCCGTTTTACCGAATACCGGAACAGAATTGCAAACTGCAGCGCCGGTCATCATATCTTGATGAGACTGCTTATAGCCAGTCTCCATATATATATATATATATATATATATATATATATATATATATATATATATATATATATATATATATATATATATATATATATATATATATATACTAACAACGTTCATATTTGTCCTTGTTGGTAGTGGCTTGGAAAAATAAAAAAAGTAGCTGCAGAGAAACTACGTCGGCGGAAGAAACGTTGTGCTACCGGGCAGTCTCAAGTGATGCCGCTAATCGTTAACGATTTCAGTAATTAACTCTGCAATCGTAAATAACCGCTTGAGAGGCACGCGTGCTAAGTGAATTCTCGAAGTGAATGACGTAGGATGTTTACTCCACATGGTACATTATTTGCGCCAAGGCATGCTTTGCTGCAGTTACTAGCATGTATACGGGGAGAGGGGGGGTGGGGGTAGGGGGCGTGTAATGCTGAATTACAGGAGTGTCAAGGTCTCGTGTGGGATGAAGTGGTGAAATGAACTCGAATTAAAGCTGAATATATCGATATAGCAGCAAAGGTACAGCACGCTTAGACATGCCTAGATGTAGTACAAGACATATCTGCTTACAGATATGTCTTACAGTTAGCACCCTTTTTAAACCATTTAACCTTTTAAAGCTGTACACGGTCCCTGTGTAAATATTAGACCACGCATGTGCAAAGTGGCATCTAGCGCACTCTGTCAGGGTGCGCGCTCTAATTGTAAGCATATTTAGATTTCACCACTGCAGACTCCGTTAAGTTGCTCAAAGCATACACCCCACAGAAGCAACACGTAGAAACAGCTTTCCAAATTTGGGCAGCAGAACCAACGGCTCAAGTGCAGCATGGGTAGAGGAGGTTGCGCAGACTTTCCGGGCCCGAGAAGCATTATGAGGCCGGGTTTCTCCGGAAAGCAGCCGCTGGCAATCAACTCATCGACCGTATTAGAAAACAGCCACTTAACCCGCGCCCGCTGCTGTTTGTTGGGCGCGCCTGGTAATGCCAAGGAATCGCCCGTTTTGCCTACCCGCTCGCCCGTCGTTCGTCTCGTGTATAGGGGAGAAGACTTCCCGCGGCAGCGCTGTAGCCGGCCCTTGCGCACACCGCCGCTTTGCTGTAACGCTTGCAGTACTTGAACGCAGGCGTTGCCGGGATCCCCGAGGTGCTAACCAGCGGGAAGGATAGAGGTGGTAGAGGAGCGTCGGGACGGTGTGGGGGGGGGGGGGGGAACAAGGGACAAGGAGGTGGGCGGGCTGGGGGAGAAGCGCCGATGGAACCGCACGCATCGAACGCTGCCTCAGGTGTCAGCGGCGGCCCGCAGGCTCCCGATGGCGCGCCACGCTTTGCTCCTCGCCTATTACGCGCGCCGAGCGGAGCGGTTCGGCCGTAAAGAGAACGTCGTCCCGTCGCCAATTGATGAGCGAAGCGCCCGGCGCGCTCGCAGCCGCCACCGCTGCGGGCGTCCGAAGGGCGCTAAAGTCGCGGCTTGCGGCTGACACCTTAAATAACGCGCGACTATCGCGCGCCCGCGCTGGCGCTGGCAGCGCGGCGGGTGGCGTTGCGGCGTCGTCCGCGTTGTCGTGCGCCGCGCGCGCGCTTGACGTCTATCGTTCTTGCTGGCGCGCGAGCTCGGCGCTTGACGCGCGACCGCTGCCGCCGTCGTCGACGGTGTTTATATCTTCCGCCGGCTTGCACAGCGTAAAGACGCGGTGCGCAGGCAGCCGCCGCTACCATCCCTTCGCATCGCGGCTGCCCGCCCCTGGGTGCCCCGACACCCCTCCTCCTCCCACCGCTCCGCAACCTCGCAGTTTCTTGCGGTCGACCCACGGCTGTCGGGACGAGGCAGACCTTATACACGTGGCCGCATGGGAGAAACAGCGGGCGAGCTCTAAAATTAGGAAGACCGGCTTTCTGCACTGGCGTCACACGCCGCGCGCGTTGTCTTCTTCTCTTCTCTGCCATCGGCTTCGCCTGTCGCACATTTTGAGGCGCGGGTGGAAGGGACGCTCTACATCCGCCTCGCGAGCAGCCGACTTTGAAGGGGCCGAGGAAAGGAAGGGGAGGCCTTCGTCTTCTTTCACCAGACGCCGGTGACATGCGCATGCGCACTTTCTTTTTCTTCCCTCTCCTCCAGCCTCCTGCGCGCTTCCTCTCCGTTTCGACATGTGTTTGTTACTCCCGTTTAGACGCCGCCGTTACGTCGCCCGCCGCCGCCTTCTGCCGAGCGCCGTGGCCCTTTTCTTCGTCTCCCAGAGAACAGGGCCTCCACCTCGCCTACGTCTACTCTTTGTTCTTTCGGTCCCTGTCGTTGCCTGTCGAGAGAGAAGTCCGATTTGTTACTGGCAGCCGCATGCCTGCTTGCTTGCCTGCATCGCTCGCAGGTCCCGCGGGAAAGCCCGCTGTGCTTAAAGGGAATCATTTGTTGCCGCTCGTGTTTGAGAGGGGGTGCGGGGGACTAATCATGTCGTGCCAGTGGAAAGACAAGGCACGCGCTCTCCGAGCCGGTGGCACCCTCACTCCTGGGTTCTCTGCGTGCCCGTTCGGGCACGTCTCACAAACAAATCACGGAGAAATGACTCTTCGCGACGCCGTTATTTATATTCGCGTGCCTGTGTTTCTTCGGGCGCCTTCACCCGCCAGAAAAGAAAGAAAGGCCTTCCTTCACTGGCGCGGCGGTTTGCTTTTAGCAAAAGAACCCTGCCCGCGATGGGTGTCAGAAATCGAGGCGGCGCTAAGATGCGGCGACGTATGCTACGCCGGCCCGCACGATTAACGCGAGTCCTGGGTGCAGTTAATAGCGTGACGGGCCGTTTTAAGGTGAGCGGCGCGCGGACAGCTTGCGAGGACGACGCGTTAAACTGACAAACGACGCGTGCCAGAACCGCTACGTGCTGTTGCTGCTTTGCCCGTGAGAAGCATGGCGTGCTGCGGATGTTTCTGTCGGGCGCTTTGCGAGTGCGCGTTAGATGATGACGTGACGCGCGTGTCGGTGACGTAATTTGTGGGTGCAGTGCGGGTAAAATGTGCGTGCGTGTGCGTGTGTTTAATATAAAGAGGCGGGTACTGACCATTTCTAGGAACCCCTGTCTTCTGCATGAGATCGTTATTCCTCGACTTCGCAGACGCAAACCCTGCAAAGAGGAGCGACATGCACCGGTTTGTTTTCTCAGTCGTTCTCCCCAGCTGCGTGCGACATGAATATATATAGTACGATAGTGCGTGCATCAAGCCCCCGTCAAAAGAACGTGCACCGCGCGTCACATCGCTGCATGGTAGCGTGCGTGATCAACTGTAGCTAACTTTACTTTACCAGGCAACACTACAGTGCGCGGCTGGAAAGACAGACGGCATGTGGTGAAGCTGTGAAGCACATCTAGGTCAGAATTCTCTGTAGTTTAAGTGACACTTATTTGAAAATATGAGTGCACGACTAACAGCATGAATCAAAATTTATATGAAACTTCATGACGTGATGAGATCGACCTTTCATAGTGAGCACAAGGCCTGAATATGCCGTCTACAGTATGGAGACTTCTTTTGGATTTAGTAGTGAGGGTGTTTCTCTTGCCCATATTCCGTGGCCAAAGCGAACAGAAGATATGAAGCCATATTATCACCGATTGTGCGGAAACACTTAAAATTTGAAATGCAAATGAAAACACTGCTGACTGCAAAAGCTTTCAATGAGGAAACAGGCAGCATAGAAAGACGGTAAAAGCCTCGTCCTTGCGCATGTGGTGCCCATGGAACATTAAAGGAACACACATGAACAAGAATATGTATGAGCATTACAACCTGCCAAGGACGAGGGTTGCTAAACCGTACATTTTCAAAATGAGCGCTGAATTATTGCTGATGTATGGCGTAATAATCACGTCAAACTAAGAAACACGCGCATAAGCACATGCGCAGAGCACCAGCTCTCCCAATCGTTAATATTGGTAATTAATTATTGCGTCGGGGCGGGTTGATGAGTAATGCCACTTCACGCTGTTTTGACGAATTTGCCTCCATCTCACCGTCTGTGGTATTCTTTGGAAGTTCCTTCTTTTTGGCATTGTCACAGGGACCACCCCTCTGCCACTGAGCAGTTTGTTTCGTTCAAGGCGGTTCCTTTTGCTAATTATCAGTTGGTTTTGCAGTTTTTCATTTCCTCTAATCTCTTCCGCTTGCTCTTTTTTTCTTTTTTAAAGACCACGCCGACCGCTCTTCTTGAGCAATCCCCAAAACTGGGTATATGCATCGTGCCCTACAGAGAAATCTGACCGAATCATTTCAGGAAACGTTTAACAACGTTACCAAAATCTGTACTGGAGTCAAGCGCCGTTGTATAGAACCTGATGTCAGGAGAGCATAAGGTTTACTTATGAGTGAGAAATAATGGCAAGGTCAACAAATAACGGACTGCACGTTAAAGTATCTAAATTTCTAACCAAGATCCGGGCATAAATACGCAATTGCGCTGCAATGAGATTATTTGAACATGTTCTTTGATCCGCCTAGTAAACGACAGTTGGTTATCACCTCATTTGCTACTCACGAGTTCCTCCAGCACGATTAGGCGCAGCGCCTGTTCGCTGTTCGATTAAAAAAAAAAAAAGAGGTGTGCCATTTGGACGTCCGGTCTCTTTCTCGTTGAAGTCAGCTTAATGGCCGACAGATCCATAGGTCCATCACAGCAACATAATCTCAAAATTTATAAATATTTCATAAATTTGAGGGCTTGTCCCCAGTTCGTTCTCAGTGCTTAGTGAGTCGATTGCAATGTGAACCGACGAAGCAAACTGTTACACCGCCAAAATTTACGTAAGGCGAGCGAAATCCCCGCTTGCTTTCGTTCATACGTATAGAACATGTGGCGTATGTCAGACTACTGCCCAAAATTTCGGCAGCAGGGATGATATACAAATTCAAAGCACACTTCTGCATTTACTAGGTCTTCCTGAATTTATTTAGCTCTATTACTGAGCATTCTGCGTTCACATAAGCACCATCGCTGCGTCCTTTTCTTTTCTAAACGTGGATACAAATTCCTACGTCTTCTGTATAACAGAGGTTCTGTACCTTAAATAATGATAACGGCCGCAGAAGCTTGAATGTTTTGTTAAGCCTGACGGTTCAATCGGCGTCATATAAGTTTACAATATCAGTATGAGCCACGCTGTATACACGCTGTAACGTGACAACCGGCGCCATACTTAGTTATGATTTGCGCTGGTAACATGTTTACTCCGATTGACGTCGAGACCACATACACACCTGACGACGAATATTCGTACCATCCAAACACAACGGATATCACCAAAGCTGTGGGTAAATAGGACCAGTTACCCATATAAAACGTGAAAATACGCGCAAGTTACCATGGTTGTAGGTTACTCTCGGGTTCGCTGTGCAGTTTGGCCAGTACTGCACATACCACGCTATATATATTTTTTTCTGACAATCTTTTTCGTTACCGCCAGGGATAAACGAGAAACAAGCTGTGCCTGAATGCGTGTGGAGTACATCATGACGGAAGGGGTCGCGGAACGACAGTGTCGCAAGCCGCGAGTATCTATTGCGTCAAAGTCACTTTTCCGGCGTTTTATTATTTTCGCCTGTATAGCGACGAGAAGGGACGCCGTATAGCGTCGGCGCGCACCCTCCCAGAATAAACGTGGCTCGCCAGCGCCTGCCCGCAGTGTGCCAAGTTTGTTTTGAGAGATGTGCCGGTGCGGCGTGTGATCCACCTGCAGCGCCGTTTCATGTTTGCCGCGTGTCCTTCCTCTTCTTCCTCCTATTTTCTTTTTAATTCCTGCTGCCCCGCTCCCTTAGCCTGTCAAGCGCACGACAGAGCACAGGTAGGAGCGGTGCGCGTTTACAATGCCCGCTCCTTGTCTGCAGGGGGGAACCCTTTGGCGCTTTCCCCGGCGCCCAGAGAGGGGAGAGGTACAGGGGGAAGTCGAGGTCCGACTCCGCCGGCGCCGCTGTACCTCCTTGCAAGGCTTGACGGCGGGCGGACGAATTGTATGCGTGGTCAACCGAAAGCTAAGCCTCGGGAACTATAGATCAGCTGTCCGTGGAGTCTTCGAATTAAACTGTTACTTCGTTCCTTCTATAGCTCGCGCAAGAAACGTGCAAAGTATAGTAGCACAGCTGTTACAGGGATGCAAACGCGAGCTTCGTTTTTTAAAGTGAGGCTTTATTTGCCTACTTTCTCGGGTATGGCGGGGCTGCCTGGCTGTTGGGTCGGCCAAAAAAGAGTTTAACAGGCTCTTGTCAGGACGTATGAAACTAACAGAGATCAGCGATTGACGACAGTGATGTGACAAGGTATGTGAAAACAGAGAGTCCTCCTTCCTTGGTAACAGAGCAGAACCCGCGGGGCGGCCATACGTAGAAAACCCTTATTCTTAGTCGAAAGTGTTTACGTCCCGATTCGTGCAGCTTCAGAGAAAGTAGCGCTTTCACGCAATGAAGGGTTCCCAATCGAGGTGACCATTTCTCTTACTTTTTTCGTCTTTCAATTCTGGTGTGTCTTGGCTCATTTCTCTTATTGTTCTCTCCGTATCTCTCAGTGGGCAGTCTACAACATTTTGCGAACAAGATGTGTCGAATCTGACTGTAACCCGCCGTGGTGGCTTAGTGGCTGTGGTGTTGGGCTGCTGAGCACAAGGCCGCGGTATTGAATCCGGGCCACGGCGACAGCATTTCGATGGGTGTTAAATGCGAAAAGACCCGTGTATTCAGATTTAGGTGCACGTTAAAGAACCCCAGGTGGTGTGAATTTCCGTAGTCCCCCACTACGGCGTGCCTCATAAGCAGGTCGTGTGTTTGGAACGTAAAACCGCATAATTTAATTTCTTTTAATCTGACAGTATCAATGTCTTGGGTAGCAGAACGGCGCAATTGCGGTCCCAAGAACACGTTATTGTGTCGACTGAGCTTGAGACAAGCTATCCAGCAAACGCCACCATGACTAGCAGAGTCGCTGGTTAATACGGTCAAAGTTAGTCTGCGTATGTATGTATAAAGTTAGAGACGAAATCCTATGAGTCATGCATGGTCGCCCAAAACTTGCCAATTCAAGGCTGCCAGTTACGGCAGCGAAGATATGCTACAACCATTCGCTGACCAGTGGTCCCCGAACTTTCACTTCAGAATGCACACAAATGCTCAAGTTTATAAGCTTGGGTCAACAATTCAAGTCACGTCAATGATCACATAAATGAAAGTACAGGCATAATAAACAACAGAGATCATGAACAAGCGCATACGATTTCAGTGCTGCAATTATTCGTCTTCTCTCATCTTATAGGCTGCTTGTTGGCGCTGGACTCACTTCCGAAGGTACGCGTTCCGTAACAACTACTCGCATTGTTTTTGCAGCCGTCCACGGCAAGCACGCAGCATCCGCGACGCGGCATCGCAAGGGCGGAGATGACGTTCCCCGAGCCCATCTCCAGCGCTCTCATATATAAATAACTCGACGCTTCATTCTTCAGCCGTGTGGGCTCCGAGGCAAGAATGCGACTCTGAGGACGCTCGCAGGCGCCTAGGACCGGGCGACGCTGTCAGCTCGGGAGATTTACGGTGATTCGGCCGCATGTATGCGTCACAGTCATGCGCGACGCTTTTCATCACCTGTATGCATCGTTGCAGTAACCTTCGTTGCAACATGCAGCGCTTCGGCTTCCTAAACTTCCGGGTCGACGTACAAGGCGAAAACAAACAAACATTAGGCATCAAAGTTTGCAGAGCACGTTATCGTTGCCTGACGTTTGCGAGAGCGAATGCGTGTGCACCGTGGTGGCGTGTTAAGTGACGTGTGAGAAGTCTTTTTTTTTTTTCTTTGAGATAAAGCCGCGCTCAACTGCGGTCGAAAATATTCTGGAGGAAAACGAGGAAGCAGAGTAAGGCAAGAAGCAAGCAGACGGTATTTCTACCGGCTGAGTGACAGTGCTTTTCTCTCGTTAACAGTAAGGGTGAGTGGGAGGCAGACCTGCGCAGGTGGCGAGCGCGCTTAGGGCAGAGGAAGAAAGCAAACAACGCACAAAGGGAATCATTTGCCCTTTCTAAGGCAGGCTAGCAGTGGTTGGATATTTATTTATTTATTTATTTATTTATTTATTTATTTATTTATTTACTCTTTGGTCGTTAACCCTTTACTGCATCTTGTTCAATTTACGCAACATTCCGATAAACGGCGTTAAAAACAGAAGCAAAGGTCGTTTGGAGTTGCCTGCACACGTTGCATTTCCGCAACATTCGCCTAAAAAACGCGCCGCCTTGTGCTGCCATCTGTGGTCATCCTTCGCATCTTCTACCAAAACAAATGTGGCGGAGGCTGCGCGCGCCCGCGAGCAGTGAGTGATACGGGTAAGTTCTGCATATTGCATATGTATGTCTCCATGAGACAAAGCGCAAAAAAAAAAAATTCTTACACTCAGCTCCACGTCCTCCTGATTCTGTAGAGTAAAAAAAAAAAAAAAAAACTTCGTTACCTCGGAATAGTTCGTTCCTGGCGACGGAACGTTGCTGTGTTGCGCAAATGCAACAATGTGTAAGTGGTTTACTTGCTTCGGCAAAGTGAAATGGCTCCCAAACGCTTTAATGGCCGAGCAATTCCTCCTGATAGTGCAGGCAGCGGCCTTTGCAGGAGTGACGACAAGCGCGAGTGTAAGCATGTTTCTATTCAACATGTGTGAAAGTTTTCTGGTCGAATTTCATTTTTCATTTTTCAAAAGGATGCGGCGCATCCGCACGCTGCCGTGTCGCGTCGTCAAGGGCACAGCCTTACGTCTGTGCTTCTATATTCTATATTCTATATTCTATTCTATTCTATTCTATTCTATTCTATATTCCAGGAATATTCTATATTCCAGGACCGACCTGCCTACCTTGGCCTTGAAGCAAGCAACTCTGGATTGTTTGCAGACTTTCTACTTTGATCGAATGCACATATATACGGATGGCTCTTCCACTCAGAACAGCTCCACCAGTGCAGTGGTTATACCATCACGATCACTAAGCATCCAATACAAGATTTCTCATTTGACAACATCGACTGGTTCGGAGCTTGTTGCCCTCCGAGGTGCCGTTGATTATATTAATAGCCAACCGGCTAATCGGTGGGCTATATTCTGCGATTCCAAGGCGGCCTTACAATGTCTTCTGGCATCTCTTCGTCGCGGGTCATGTGAACAACTCGTGTCGGAGATACGAGAAATGCACCATCTCATGATCGCGAAAGGACACGACGTCGTGTTTCAGTGGCTGCCTGGTCATTGCGGTATCTCCGGCAACGACCTCGCTGACGAAGCTGCTAGAAAAGCACACGAAGGAGCAACCCTTGTTTCAATACCTTTATCACGGACCGACGCAGCCCAACACTTAGGCAAGCTAGCGCACTCTTTGACATTGGAGAAGTGGCACACATCTGAATTCACTCACCATCGCTTGCATTCCCTCGATCCCTCTATGCAACTGCGGCTGTTACCAGGTCTTCGGCGAAATGAGGAAACAGTGCTGTGCCGCTTACGTTTGGGAGTCGCATTCACAAATGCTTATGCATTTCTGATTGGAATGGCTGATAGCGCCGAGTGCAATGCCTGCGGTGTCGAGGAAACCATAGAACACCTACTGTGCTACTGCCCATCTTATGAAAACGAAAGGCAAGACCTCTGCACAGCTCTCAATCAGCTAGATGGGAAGCCGTTCACCTTGAAGAAGATCTTGGGACCATGACCTCGCATATCACAGCTACAAAAGGCCACAAAAGCGCTGCTGCGATATTTGAAAGCGACCGGATTGAGTGAGCGCCTGTGATTCGGACTGAGTGACCGACTGATATCTCCAGTGGACTTTCTCTTCTTTTCATCTTTCCGTCCCCCCCCCCCAGTGTAGGGTAGCCAACCGGGCTCAGTCCTGGTTAACCTCCCTACCTTTCTTTTATCATTTTCTCTCTCTCTCTCTCTCTATATATATATATATATATATATATATTCTAAATTTTGACAATAACGCGAAAACGCTGCATTGTTTCCTGGCTGCTCGGGAATCTGCATGACGTACTGCACCGAAATGTGGGGGGCCACCTGTGCTTCACAAGCAAGCACAACTGCTTCTTTTTGTTCCACGCTAAATCATTAGTGCACCAATGATGGTCACGTGCAAATAAACATCTGAGTATGAATCGCACTAAGTCTATCTTTCCCCTTCAACTTCTTTATTTGCACGTTGTTGCAAATGCGCAACATACCATTTTTCTGCAAATTCAAACCACAGAAGTTCGCGAAAGTTAGTTTCCATGGAAGTACACCTACTGTTATGCTTCCCTAGAACTCCATGAATAATATTTTGAGGAAAAGGAAATGTGCAGTAAAGCGTTAACTTCATTTTACACAAAGCAAAAGAAACAAGCATGTAAAATATACCATGACTCGCACAATGAAAACTAATAAATTGAAATTCTCTATGTATACATAGTTGCACGCAGTGGTCGCAGAGTTAACAGATGCATTGTGTGACCAAGGGGCTACACAGAATCGAAGCGGCCCTCCTCTATCGAATCCACACAGAACATACTCACGTGTGACGGTGCAAGACAGGACTTTGCGTGTATGTGCACTGTCAAGCTCTGGGGTGACACTAATGATCATTTCTTAGTGTCACCAATGCTATGCTACATGCAAATAATGTTAATAGACGGACTCAAGCGTAGAAGGCCTCCGCACACAACCGGCAATTTGTTCTCGCGAGCGCACTGGATATTTTAGGAGGGAGGTGTTCCGGATCCTCCTCAAATTGCTCCGATGTATACGTATGCTGTCAATGTGTTTATTCACAGGGTACGCAAGGAGCGAGAGCTCGAACGAGGTGCGGCAGTCAGAACCCTGCAAGCAATCGGGACCGTCCCCGTGCGTAAAGCGCTGGTGATGGCCTGACTGACCGGCACTTTTTCTTCGCTACATCTGGTCCCCGGAGAAAAAAGACGCGATCCTGGCAATCTAAGCATATAGTAACATGAAGGGATTGTAGAAGGGCTCGGGTCGATCTACGTGAACAGTTTCGCGACCGCGGCTGCGCTAATCAGAAGACAGCGACACAGGCTCCATAGTTCACGGGAGAAGTTTGTGAAACCACACGACATACAAGGCCATAATATTTTGAGAGCAACTTAGAGCAATGGCCGCGAGCTAAAAGTTGGGACCCACAGCCAAACCAAAAAATCAAAAGGGATGTTTGGGGGGTCAGAGTCACCACGACGACGCTTCTGGTGTGTCTTATCTGCGGTGGTAAGAGAACGGGCGAGCAGTCTGCATTGTTCAGCATGCTGAGTAGCTTGACATACAGGAACACATTCCGCTGAATCAGTCTGGTAAGGTTCAATTGTATCAATGGTGCAGGAAGGTTCGCGGCCGCAAAGTAAGAAAACTGGAGAAAAACCAGTCGCGGCTCGAGTGGCAGTATTACAGGCGAACGTGACGAACGGAAGCACACCTTCCTAGTTGGAACGGTTGGACGCGACGTACGTGGCGAGCCTGTCGCCAAGAGTACGGTTCAAACGCTCCGTCAACCCCTTCGTCTGCGGATGGTATGCGCTAGTGGTCTAGTGAATGAGTGAGAACCCTCCGAGCAGTCAGAACCGTCCCGTACGTAAAGCGCAGGTGATGTCGCTTACTGACCGGCACTCCTTCATAGTATGTAATATGCTGCATATACGCATATGCCTGGCTGACCGGCGGTTATATATATATATATATATATATATATATATATATATATATATATATATATATATATATATATATATATATATAATTGGAGTCTAATGATGAGTTTCCGAACTACAAGGAGCAAGTGGGATGGAGGTGTCACGCGGTCAAACTCGGTCCTCGCCGTTAAGCCTCCCTGTATGTGTGTATGTAGGTGATTTTACGGCAATCGAGAAATCGCGCTGGAGTGGAACGATTGTCGGCAGTTTTATGCGAAGCATATTACTAGAGCTCAACCCAGCTCCTCAGGCGCGGCGGTGTCGCCTTCAATACCACGTGACACCGTGACGTCACGACAGAGGATAAACGGGGCTCCAACTCGCGCCGTCGCTCGCGGCGTCGCGGCGGTATATAAGCAGCTGCGCTTGCCTCTGCTAGACACTCACGAGGTGAGATGCCTCCTGGAGACAGAGCTGCTCGTTGGAATGAGAAGCGAAGGTTGCGGCGTGCTACAGAGACTGATTTTCTAGGTGGCTTTGACTTAACTCTTGCAAGATGGGCTGGGTGGGAATCGAACCAGGGTCTCCGGAGTGTGAGACGGAGACGCTGCCACTGAGCCACGAGTACGATGCTTCAAAGCGGTACAAAAGCGCCTCTAGTGAATGCGGTGTTGCCTTAGAAACGAGCTGTTTCTAAGGCTCAGGCGTGCGTCGCTTGCTCAGGCGCACATTTCGTTGCCGCGCCGAACGCTGCTTTGCTCGACGCTCACCGCGTCCAATGCGGGGCGCGTAGTCGCTGCGCCGTAGCCCATTGTCTTACACCCCTTGGCGGGTCGACGGGAACGCTGTCGCGTTCCACTCTTGAAGGCGAAGCAGAGTAACGCATGAGTTGTTTCTTCGTCTACCCAAACCAAATATAGCCAAGCAACAGCAGTTCACCAGGCTAAACAGTGGTTCAACAACTAAAATAAAGGCTCGTATGCTTCGCATCCTGGGCTTAACCTTAGCTAAGCCACAGCCATTTTTTTCAAGGCTAGCGGCAATCCTCCTCATCATCTACACCGGTAAAGGTCAATTGAATGATCAGAATTAATGCGCTAACTGGGAAGAAAACAGCCAATGAGGCGGATTTTTCAAACGTCTCCAAAAAGCTACGTGGATGGTTTGATGCGTTCTAAGACTGTCCTTTACAGTGAAGCTGCATAGTTCTACCCCACAATGCACTTGTCGTGTCTGTGGGCAAGATCTCAACCAATCAGAGCGGAGTGCGCGCGCCACTGGATTCCTTGCAGCACCACCAGATGGCACTCGCCGCCACGCATCCGCGGCAGCGGCGGTGTTGGCCGTGCCGGGGAAATCAAGAAAAGAAAAATTCAGAGCCTTTCCACAGTTTGAAGGTGGATGACCAGCCTTGCTGTAGATATGGTGATAAATATGTTGATAATAACTATGTGGATTCAAAATAAAAGCCACGTACCACAATGAATTTCGCTTTTTCCCGATTATTTTTTTATTGCACATTCAATGCTTTTTTTTATTCTTAACCTTTAGTTTTTTATTTATTATTTTTTCACCAAGGTGACTGTCCCTTTATGATCGCTATGACACACGACCAATGCCTCTGTGGCGACACTGGAAATGCTCTAGGCCAATATGAGGTCTATACACAACCGATGACGAGTCGCGGGCATACTGATGTTTGTGTAACATTGAATGCTGAAGCTTTTCACGAGAAACGCCAAGAACCCCTTTCCGTCTGGACAAGTCACGTCTATACTGATATCACCCGCAATTACGATGGTAGTGGAGTCGGTAGGGGCGATCCAACCAATGGTGCATACACTTGGCGTTCCCGGCACGATCTTCGTCCGTATTAGTGCCGCTCGCCGTCACGGCACACATTCCAGCTTCTATTCACGACGGTGTTATTCGTAGGCGCGCTGATCTTCCGCAGTCCTCACCGCGCGCGGCCTACACATTGCACGGGTGGAAGAGAACTGAGATAAGGTTACGTGTCCGCAGTCCATACTAAACAGTGTCTATTTTGGTTTTAATTTTTATTACGATATTTTCTTATCAGAATATGTTCTGACACTTCTTGCGATTAAACGCAGCTAGGGCGTACGCGGCGATACGCTTTTACAGTGAAGCTATATATGGCTAGGTTCTGGAAAAAATTGTGTTCTCCCCATACAGGGGCCGATCCCGAAGATAGTGCAATACCGGGCCTACCCGCGACCGAGGTGACTCAAGTTTTAAGCACTGCCGCCAACTTGCAAAAAATAAGTTTAATATCTTTGGTGGTGTTGGTTGTGATGGTGGTGGTGGTGGTGAATTGTAGCAACAGGCGGGTTTAGCCTGGCGATCAAGGCTGGCAGTTGCTTCGCCCGAGCGTCTCTTACAATACCGCTGTAGGGGTTCACCATATGTCCATCAAACCAGTCTCTCTTAAGAATTCGATAAGCAGACGTGAAGTTTGCAACATAGCAAGAGCACGTACGGAAGTTGAGGCACGAGGCACGCCGCATAATGTGGGACTCTGGATTAATCTAGACCACCAGCGGATCTTTATCATGCCCACAATACACGGGACAGGGGCGCTTTTTTTTTTTTTGCATTTCGCTCCTATCGAAATGCCGCTGCTGATAGATAGCGCATGTTAGCAGTGCTGCTAGAGTTCGCTCCATTAATAGCGGAGTGACACCTGCGACTGGCTTCTTGGCCCTTCCCGTAGTGAATTAACGCTGAAATTATTGCGATAGCAACTGAAGTTGGTGTATGTCAGCAGTGCTGCTATAGTTCACTTCATTGAGAGTACATGTCATTAGTGACAAGTATGTCTGCAGCGAAGTTCTTGGCCTTGCAGTTGGAGATTTAGGTTGACAGTCATGAAGCAAATGCGAAGATTTGTATTTCTTAAGATTTGCATCATGGTTGCAAAAATTCTATTTAGTTATACGGTCTAAATCTAAAGCATAGCCAGAGCATGCCAGAGCTTTTGAAGATATCATATATTAGCAGGGTTGTCATGCTTGGCTCCATGGACAGTGATATTGTAATGCATTCTGTATCCCCTTCTTGCCCTTCCCGTTGTGAATTAACGGAGGTCTTATTGATTTCTTTAAAGCGAAAGCTTTACAGGCCGCGAACTTGCGATTTCGCTGTGGCGGTGCTCCGAGGAGGCAAATGACGTCACAACGCGCGCCTCACCGCGGATATTTCTTTCTCTCTCTCTCGCTCACCGGTCATAGAGAAAGAATGCCCAGTCACTACTGCGCATGCGCAACTAGTAGCACCGAGCCACCGCTGTTTTGTATGACGCACACCGCGTTCCTCGTCGTTGCGCTCGCTTCGCCAGCTGCGTCGCATACCTGATAACATGTCGGAGGATTGAAAAGGAGAGCGCGTTTGCGCCACAACCACAGTTGAGGCGGCAGTATGGACGGCTACAATTGTGATAAGCAGGAGGAGGCCTGGAATCGACATCAGAACGAAATGAAGAGGAAGCGAATCGCCCAGGAAACAGACGAACAGCGTGCCGAATGACTGACCAAATGCCGCAACATAGCTAGACAACCAGACTGACCTGGACTTGCGATCAAGATTAACCAAGGATAACCATGCTATGCCTCAGCTTTCGCTACGTATACCCTGGAAAAGCCGAGCTAAGCAACTGCCAATTTTTATTGCTTGGATATTTACATTAATATTAGCAGTGCTGCCATGGTTGGCTGCATTGACAGCGATGGTGGTTGTGTGCTCTGCATTCTTAGCCCTTTCTTGCACTTCCCGTAGTGAATAAGCGGTGACAGTATTGATTTTTATTCTTGGATACTTGCATTATGCGGTCTAAATCTGCAGCATAACCAGAGCACGCACGGACGCTTTTGAAGATCGCCTATATTTACATCATTTGCCCAAAATTCTAATTAGTTATGCCGTTTAAATCTGCAGCATAACCAGAGCACCTACGGAGGCTCTTGAATGTAGCGTATGTTAGCAATGCTGTAAGGGTTGGCTCCATCGACAGCCCTGAATGCTCTGTACTGTGGCTTCTTGGCCCTTTCCGTAGTGCATTAACGCTGAAATTATATGACAACCTAACAATTCAATACAAGCTCCATCCGCAAAAACGCAGGGCACCTGCCCTTCGCCTTTGAACGGTGATTCCAACTCTAGGGATTTATTAACTTGGACATTTGGTATCTTTGTGACGATATCTAGGGATTATTGTCTTGCTTATTTAGTACAATTGACATATATCGTTTCGGACGCCCTCCTAATACGTCCGAGCTGTCCAGATATTTGCACCACACCAATATTGCCATAGAAGAAAGAAAGGCAGTGCGTAAAAGTTGTGGCACGAATTCCCTTGCCGGGGAAAGTACTCCTGGGTTGAAATTCGGCCTCAACACCCTCGGCTAGCTTGTGGGCCTTTGTTTGCACAGTTATACGGGGCTTCAAAACTTCCCGCTGTTTCCCATGAGCGTGATCCCAAGAACATGTGGTATGTTGATTTTCATTTATCTTTTGCATCCAAAGCAAATCATGGTAGACAAAAAAGAAACAAAATAGCACTTATGAGATATTTTGCGTAAAATCTATCATAACGAATAATTTCAGATTTTTAAATATGTTATTTGAGATAAATCGCAGAGAGATGTCAACTGGCGCATTTTTCATCGATCTGCGCAAAACATACTGACCTTAAACAAGCTAAAGTATCTTGTAAAGTGTAAGGTCATGATCTTCTATTCCCCGATGACAACACGGACGAGTATCGTTTTAGAGTCACACCTTCGTTTATGAAGCGCCAACAGAGTTATAATAAAGGAGTATGCAAAAAAAAAAAGCTACAATAAATGTGGTAAATTGCGGTATGACAAGCTATATGATCCCGTCTGCTTTACTCTTCTTGATTATCTGCGGACTTTTTGAGCACAGTGCACAATGAACGGTCTCGTATGAAAGCTTCTGCAACAAAAATTTAAAATATGTACGAGCTTCAAAATTTAGTAGAGGCTTCTTATCACTTCTGTGTCCGCCAGGCTTTTATGTAACAGTTCTTATCAATGCTGTCATACTAAAAAGCGAACGATGTAGTCTTTCAATGGTCGACGCGTTTTAACCTACGAGAAATACGAGTACGCGCCACCGTGGCTTAGGGCCTATTCTGTTGCGCTGCTAAGCAAGAGGTTGCGGGATCAAATCCCGCCCGCGGCGGCCGCATTTCGATGGGAGCGAAATGGGGGGAAAAAAAAAACGCCCGTGTACCGTGTATTGTGGTCACGATAAAGATCCGCTGGTGGTCAAAATTAATCCGGAGTCCCACACTACGGCGTGCATCATGGTCAAATCGTGGTTTTGTCATGCAGAACTCCAGAATTCAATTCAATTCAATGAAACACGAGTCCACTTATGGCTGCACGCTTTCGACACGCTGTAAGCACATAGATAAGCCGCTAAGCCTCCCAACCTCACGCAGTTCTCTCTCTCTCTCGTTACCTTCGGTTGTGTTTCAACTCGAAATAATATGGCAGGCCTGTACATACCGGCATCAACGAAATGTAATGCGTTTTTTTTTTATGAAGAAACATATTCATAAGTTCCATGACCTTCCAGCCATGTTATATAGAGAATGCGACCTCACAACGAGCCCTACCTCAAGAAAACATTGTCTTGCGTTTCAGGCTGTACCACAGAGAATGCGGGGCGGAATGCACAAAGCTTCTCGTTCGCACGTGCCCTTTGCCATTATCCGGCGACCTTTGTTAATATTTATGTCCAGCATCAGGATTAGCTGGCATGTGCTCTTACGAACACTTCTATAGCGTAAGAGGCTTTTGTGAATAAGGGCCCTGGAGCCAAATTCACAAAGCTTTTCGATAATAATTCGTGTTTGCCGTTGGCCGACTACTCTCGGTAATAACTTATCGAGCAAAACAATTGGATGGCATTTGCTCTTATGGGCAGTACAGCGTAACATCTTTTTTATGAATGCGATCTCCGGGGCTCGTATTCACGAAGTTCTTACGCTAAAACTACTCGTAAGAGAATAGCCAACAGACATAGTATAGTATAGACATAGCCATAGACATAGTATATCAGACATAGTATTAGCAAAAGGCAGGCGGCCAATACAAAAGAGCGTGTGTAAAAAAAGAAAGAAAGAAAATTCTAAATGCACTTTCCTGGTTATAAAGGGTTGCAAACAGGGATAAGGTGCCGTATCCTGTTTTATCCCTATACACAACCTTTATACCGCGTGTGCTACTCCATCAATCAACAGCGCCCTTTTTGATTTTGGTTGTAAAGAAAAAAATTCAAATACACGCCTCTGAATAACGTAGTTTCTCGCTTTGCAATAGCAGTGCACGTTTCTCGTGCATTTTCGTTCATTGACTGCGTATTCGTTAGGTCTAACACGAATAGCAATTCCCAGTGTTGATGTCGATTTCCATGTATTTGTCGCTAGTAAAAAAAAAAAGAGATATGCTTTTAGAAGTAAACAGCCGAGCGTCAAAAAGAAAATACAAACCTATACTTTTTGACGCTAGCTCTATACCCTTATTGGCGCGGTTCCGAATTTCTCTGTGAGGAAGCCACCCGCGATTGCGATTGCGAGGAGACGCTGGAACACATTCTGTGCGACTGTCCTGAATATAATGTTCAGAGACAGTCCATGCCGTCAGTTCTAGCGCACCTTGACGATAGACCATTGTCAGTTGCAACCATTTTCACATATATCGCCGACAGAAGACATCGCAGCTGAAGGCAACGAAGGGACTTCTTCGATTTATGAAGGAAACGGGCTTGGACAAGCCGCTGTGAGTGATGTCACGTACCGCGCAAGAGTGACAGACTGTAACCAACGATGTGAGTGCCGTGTTATGCGCTCTCTATCTCTTCTCCCCATCTTTCATCCCCCCCATCCCGCTCCCATGTGTAGGGTAGCAAACCGGTTAGGCTAAACTGGTTAACCTCCCTGCCTTCCTTCTCTACTTTCTCCTTCCTTCCTTCCTTCCTTCCTTCCTTCCTTCCTTCCTTCCTTCCTTCCTTCCTTCCTTCCTTCCTTCCTTCCTTCCACCCGCGATGTTCAAGAGCAGCCCTGCCTTTATGGTCACATTAAAGTTTTCGACTCACTCCCTCTCCCACTTTCATTCCGGCGAGTTGCGAGATCGCGCTTTGATGTCGTCCGAACGTCCGCGCTGCCAACAAAAATAAAGCACCCCGCTTGATCCAACACAGACACGAGAATTCTACCCAACTGTGCTATATATGCATGTCCGTGAAAGTATAGTTTTGTAGAGTTAAATATTTTGAGTTTTCGGTGAAAACTGAGCGCTGTACGCCTGACGTGACTACCATAGTGCCATTTTCCTTGTCGTTTAACTCTATGTAGTGGCAATCGAAAAATTGCATGCCTGTCATTTGTGCTGTTCCGTCATTTATGTTCCATCTCATTTATCAGTTGCTGCTAATAACGCACAGTCAGAGGTAGGCGTGGCGTAAGTTCATCATTATAATAAACAACTGAGTGTGTTACTGAAGGTCCGCACGGAATGGTAGCTTTTACACAAAGATGAGGACAAACGGCAATTAAAATGACAGGTGACGCGATAATGATCAATTACAAATTTTATTTATTGCTTTTTATTGCGTCCTCCCTTCCCGTCTCCGGGAATCCTCTATTACTCAGCATCCCGCCTCCCTCCCTCTGCGTAGAGTAGCCAACCAGGCGGTATGCCTGGATTTTCTCCTTTATTCTATCTCCCTTTTTTAAATATATGTATACACTATATTTAAAGATTGGTGCCTTCAGGAGGCGCCGGCCATTCCCCTTAACATAGAATGTGCGCGTACTAAAGATCAAAGAACAAGTTAAGGTATCGCCTATGTCCACGTGCACTAACCTTTCGCTCTGCCTCTCTCCCTCTTTTATTAAACATACGTAAGTGAATAAAACCTTGCGGCAGTGGCTACGGCCTTGTGCTTCTGAGCACCAAATCACAGTGTTCCTTCCCAGCAGCACGTCGTGCTTTGTGCGGTGAAGAACCCCAAGTGGCCGAAATTATTAGGGCTTATAGAGGAGCCGGCTTTTATATATATATATATATATATATATATATATATATATATATATATATATATATATATATATATATATATATATATATATATATATATATATATATATATATATATATATATATATATATATATATATATAAGTTTTCAGTTGGTCTTGCGTGGTCCAAGAAAGAAAAGCCCCTTTTACTCTGCCAAAAGGCCTGGCAAGCCAAGCCAAAAAAAACGAGAGATGGGTGCACGGCGACGCCGCGTTAAATTTCCAGCGCCAGCTCGACGTGACGTCACAAAGTTGAGCAGCGCCTGCTCCAGCCTAGGTAATTTCTTATCGCTAAAGATCGACTACATTGCATTTTCTAAAGAATGATAGAAGACCGAACTTGGCAAGTGTCAACAACTCTCACTAAGTCCCGAAAGACGCATATACAAAAACAAAAAGTAAGAAATAAAAATAAAACACGCTTTGAGATTCGTCAAGTGACACTAACGGTACTGGTGTTTTGGAGCGAAATGGAAGGACAAAATTTGGACCTTCACTTTACCTTCTAATATTTAAGGTATCACGGCAAAAATTAACGATCAATAACGTTTCTAAACAATACTTTTATCAGTATAGGCTGTTTTAGCGCTTATCCTTAGTGTATGCCTCTAAAGGTCTCGTGGGCAACGCGAACTGACCTGCGATCGCCATGTATATACACCGGCCGTGGTGAAGCAGCGACTGACTTCTCGAGCCGATTTCTGCTCATCCGAGGAAGCACGTTCAGCGACGCGTAAGCCTATACGGCGCTGGCTCTCGGTGCATACTTGCGTAGGAGCGAATCTGCCTACGCGAACTCGACTCGACACTGGTGGTGCGAACCGGGACCAACTTGCGCGCCGCGGGTTCTGGGAACGGGTCGAGGAGAAGGAGGAGGAGGAGGCTAAGGACGGGTCTTTCGCGGGGCCGCGCCGTACACCACACGATACGAGTTGGGCGCAACCGAATCCATCGCACACACATCGCTGCGATTCCCGAAGAACTTGTCTACAGAAGAGTCGGCTTGCTCGAGCGCTATCGGGTGTCGTCGTCGGAGACGGGGAGGCCTTCGTGGAAAAGCGTCGTGCCTCTTCCCGCGCGGCCCATGCCAGATCGTCTGTCCCTCCCCCGCGTCTTCCGAGGGCGAGGGAGAGGCGAGAGGGGGTAAGCGAGAAAAGATAGATGCCTGTCTACGATAGGTCTTCATAACAGGCACGTCGTCCTAGACGCGTATACACCCCGTCGCGGTGTCCGTGGCAGCTGTTTCAGGGGGGAATCTCGGCGGCCTAAGAGCCGAGGCGAAACTACGGCCTTTTGTGTATCGCGATAGCAAGGCTGGCCGCTCTGCTAGCTGCGATAACCGCGGATCGACTTGCTTTTTGGGCCGCGGAGGAAATTCCTGTCAGATTTCTTTCTTTTTCGTCCTTAACTTTCGTTTCATTTTATTACGCTATCATTCTTATACAGAGTCGACGTGTTGTTTTTCAGGGATTGGCGGATGGATTCTCGGTGGGCATGGCACGAGGCGCGCGGTTAGGGCCGTTAGGCGCTGTTCTCATAATTGAAATTATTTTATTGAATTGTGAAGTTTTCTTTAAAGTAATTATGCTTCGTAACACAAATTTTTTCAGCTTAAGTTGGAAATGTGGCGTTCTCGTCGAAAAGCAAGTCGGAGGGGCTGGGTTTGGCACTGTACGCGCTTGCCTTTATCTAGTGTTGTGTCTTCGTCTCCGCTTTTGTTCGCTGCTCATTAATCACCAATACCAAGATTAGTGAACTCCGAACAATCCCGGCAACGGCGGCCGCATTTCGATGGGGGCGAAATATGAAAACACCCCTTGTGCTTACATTTAAGTGTACGTTAAAGAACCCCAGGTGGCCCAAACTTCCGGAGTCCCCCACTACGGCGTTCCTCATAATCAGAAAGTTGTTTTGGCACGTAAAACCCCATAATTTAATTTTAAATTTTTTAGTGAACTCCGAACAGCCTATGAAATTAGTCCCGTAAACTGCGGCTACCGAAATGGCGCATTAATGTCGTATGGAGCGCGTACAAATAATCCGAAACCTTGGGCACACGAAGGGAAAGGTAAATAGGACGCCCCTTTTCAAACACAGATAATTGTTTGCGTAAAAAGGCTGTGTCAGTATTTGCTTTCTCCCTTTTACGTTCGCTCATTCGTTACATCAGCCAGCGTGTTACGTCATCCGCACTTTTCCTTCCTTGTTCCTTGTTTTTTTTTCTTTGTCAGTAGGCAAGAAAGTGTTTCAAATGGATGCATTCTCTCATAAAGTCATCCAGTTGCAGTGAACTAAGCCTAGTGACAAAAGAGTCATTCTCGGGTGCTACGGGACGTCAAGCTTGAACCACGCAGAAACAATAAAGTAGCAGAGAATTACGAAAAATACGGCTAGCAGATTCTCGCCACACTGTTTTGAACTCTGTCGTCTACACTCGCGCACTTTCTCCTTCTAGCATTTCTCAACCGTTTCGGCTGCTGTCGGCCACAGAAAACAGCAAAACACAGAAATAAATAAATAAAAGCAGAAAATTTGTTGCTTTTATGTTGCGGTGAACTTTGGGTAGACTGCACATAAGCACACACATACACGACGGTTTTGTTTGTGGTCGCGGTCCATGCTTGTGTTCTTCTCTTCTTCTTTTTTTTCTTTTTTCTTTCCTGATGTCTGCGTCTCGCCAACGGGCCTCTCTTTCAGTTCTGTCTGCGTCGAACGACGCGTGGTTCTCTCTTTCCTTTTCTCGGTTTGTATCGCTCGTTCGCTATTTCCTTCTCCGCGTGTCACCAGCGCCCCGCGTGGCCTCTCCCTCTCTCTCTTTCCTCCTGTTCCGAGACGGACACGTCTGCTGCTCCAATGAAAGAAGAGCTCAGTTCCTCCACCCTGAAAAGCGCAGCCGCCCGCCCGTACGTCTCGAGGAAAGCTGGCGCACGATCCGAGGACACGGGAGAAGAGACCCTCGCAGAAAAAAAAGCCTTGCGGCGGCTCGCTTGCCGAAAGCATCGCGAAAGCCACGTCGGTCGGTCGGTTAGTCGGCGGCGAGAGTGCGGCGGATGTAACAGCGGCCGAAAGCCACCGCTGAGGCAGCGGGGGACAGAACGGAGCACACGATGCCCCATGCGCGGGCGAGAAAGGTTTCCGAGCGTGCGCGATGCCCCTCTCCCTCCCTCACATCTCTCCTCCCCTCTAGCTTGTGCGTATGGTAGAGGGAAGAGGACATGCTGCGGTGGAAGCGAGTCGCACTTTGACGTGGACTGCAAACGTGGGGGGAAAAGCGAGAAAGTAAAATAAAGGAGAAGTAGATACAGCGCGTGAGCGAGTGAAGTAACTGGTAAATGCGAATAAAACAGAGAGAAATGTTGCGTACCGGGTTACATTTCTCTTTCTCTCTCGCACATACATTCTCTCTTCCATTTCAAGTCAAACCAGTCGCGTTCAAGGAGGCGGCTTGGCATCCCGTCGTAGGCAACACCGACTTGAGGTTGGTTGTACGCGCGCCAAGAAACAGACCCGCCCTTTTTGTGAATCTTGTTATTACTTTAAGCTGGATGGCAGGGGAAAACGCATCTGCGCCTTTTGTCCTTATAGAATAGAGCGACGGCGACCATGGCATAGCGATATCGGTGCATGGCCCTCTGAGGTCCATTGTTTCGGCCAAATCGCTGTATAGTTGAAGTTGGCGATGCGTCACCGAAACCAGATTTACAGGAATACGCTATACCCCGGCTACGTAGCTCATGATAACTGACCCGTAATTTAGGCTCGAGAGTCCATGCTGATTTTCATAAACTACATACTACAGATGACGCAGATGGGACGTTGTTGACGGCATGCAGGCGCTAGTAACGAATGATGGTGTGCTGTTAATAATCCAGGTCTGGTTTTCGTTGCACAAATTAACGGTTGTAGTATTGCTTCCGTTTGAGAATATAGGCAACGCTCGAATCCTTGCGACCCCAACAGTTTCGTAACTGGGGCACATTCCCAAGATCGCTGTGGGGTGCCGTGCGATAACTTCAAGACTCGGTTGCATGTAGGCACATCAAAAACAAGCACAACGGACAAAAGACACGGAGACAAGTAAACTTAAATGTTTCTCTCTTTGTCCTTGTTTTTCATGGGTTATACAAACACTGAATCACGCTTTGCCAACTCGCCAAATCCGCTACGCTTCAGGACCGTTTGAAGACTCTGTTTTAGGATACCACTGCAGCACGGATACATTACAGCACTATATATCCTCCGGATCGGCCCAGATTTTTAGACTGGACTGTCTCTACGTGTTCGGCTCTCGAAAAAGGCTATGTAAACAGACGCACCAGATACGGAAAAGCGCGGGTAATTCGCTAAGAAATACATCGTCTTTAAAAATGGAGTCGTTATCATCGGCGGGTCAGATACCGCACAGTTCAGGGTGGCATTAAAAAAAATGCAGCGAAATCTTGCGTCACCTGAAATATACTTGTAGTAGTAATGCAGCTTCTAATGGGATAATAGGCTCAGTGTAAATTCTGGCGGGAGATATTGGAACGGGTGCATTTAAACCAATTAGCGAATTTTCCTGTTTTTGACACTGATGCGGTATAGAAAGCACCGCCATTACACAGCCGGCTAGAAGTGACGCAGCGCCCAACTCTGCGTAACACTAATAGACGTGACTGCTCGCTGCTTCACACGCATAGTCTACGATGCGTGCGGCTGCATTTCAAAGGCGTTTTTGCGTACTGTGCGTAGTCAAAGAATACCCCTGTGGCAGCTCCCACCACGCCCCCTGCGATTCCGAGATTGACGTCACATCCGCCTTATCGAGTATATGTAACTACGCGGCTCATGGCGATCGAGTGCCTGCCGCTTGATACGGGGCAGTCTGAATGGCATCGATTAAATATATGCGTGCTGGCTACCCCTACAACATTGTCGAAATTACTTTGGTGACCTCTAGTAGGCGTGTTCTTTTTTTTTTAACGAACTGAGCCCAAATTAGATGTTGCTGCTTTCGACGTTCAAGTATAGCTATACTTTATAACCTACACCTCAACAGCATGCCTCTTCCTTTTTTTTTATTTGTGCATAGCGTTTGATATGTTACAGCCAAGGCATGTATATCACTTAAGGCGCTTCCTACGGAATCGTTTAAAAGGGAACTGCACAGGCCGTATATAATTATCACCGCAATCGTGCCCTCGAGTGTCGGGCGCTTGACATGGCTAGTTCAGTGACGACGACCGCGTATACACATAGACGCTCACCCGGAGGCGCGAGAAGCGGGGGTGGAGGGGGGAAGGGGGGCATCAGGTGCCCCCGCAGCGCCGAGCTGATTAATGCACTATGACGAGAGATAGAAGAGACACACGCGCGTGTTTGGGGACGGCTGTCCCCTCAGCGCGTCCATTAATCTTCGCCGCGCTGCCACTTCAATCTTGGCGGCGAGGGGTCCCCCTCGCAAGTGAGTGTACACGTACACGCGCTTCCGTGCGGCCCGCGGAAGTGCGTGGCGTGGCGCGGCTACTCGCGGTGCCGGTTACGCTCGCCCGTATACCTGCACGTGCATGCGTCTATGGTGTTCAGTGCATCGTGTGTACATATGCAAAACTGAACTTAGGGTATGTATATAGGTCGCCTAGATGTAGACTTCTTGTAGACCACTTTGCATAGAGGTGTTCTCCTGGCAATGTGAAGCACAGTAATTCGAGGAATAAGAGTGGCGAATGAGCGAGAGAGATCACAGTAAGAGTGCATTAAAACGACACAGTAGATTGCCGCTAGTACGAACTTGAATGGACCGTGAATGAATACGTTCCTCTTATCAGAAGCAATCCACGATATTAACTCAAGACTCAAGGCCTACTATTTCTAAATATTCGCGACGCAGTGTGATAAATGAAACAGCATTTAAGCATGCAGACATATATAAGAAGATACGTTTATTGAATTTGCATTATACGAAGTATTGTATTCAAATATCTTAAGCAATCGCGTAAGAATACGATGACGTAGGAAATGGCACTCGCAGAACACAACGCATTCGCACAAAGGAGGCGATCGAGCCTACCAAGACTAAACACCGTATCTCCTTCTGGATACCTTTTCCGAGCAGTTTATGTACAAAAAAAAGTCCAGTTCGCAGACAGCAGTCGACGATATTAACTTAAAGCTAGCAGTCTCATAGCTGTCTAACGAAACGTGATAGGTTGAACGCACGCATGCACTCCCACACAAATAAAAGAGTTAGTACTGCGTCTGCGGCCAATGTGCGCCAGGTCTACATTTTTGGACGCGCGCTGGGATGATGATGGTCCGCGAAAATAAACTCAGGGATGGCTAGTTAAAAACCGACAGACCTAACGACTACGAGTGATATCTCACAGACATTGCGTTTCACAAGTCGCTGTTACAATATCTGCATGAAATGGACCTGCGTTTTTGCATATATTTTCATTCCCACACTATGCTACGTGACAACCCCTAGGCAAATAATAATAATAATAATAATAATAATAATAATAATAATAATAATAATAATAATAATAATAATAATAATAATAATAATAATAATAATAATAATAATAAACAGAGCGCGTAGTAACAACGACGTTTTAAAGGGACCCCAAACATGCCCAGCAATTTTGAGCCATGCCCCTTCGACTACCTGTTGAACTTCACCGCAGCGCATCACATAACTCAATGGGCAGCATTTGAAATAAATGCCATTTCAAAAGGCCGCTCGAATTCACATACACATTTACGGCACTTAGTTGCAACGTCCTTGCTGTTTTATCGCGCCCGGTCAGGATTATGAGAGAGAGAGAGTGAGTGAGTGAGTGAGTGAGTGAGTGAGTGAGTGAGTGAGTGAGTGAGTGAGTGAGTGAGTGAGTGAGTGAGTGAGTGAGTGAGTGAGTGAGTGAGTGAGTGAGTGAGTGAGTGAGTGAGTGAGTGAGTGAGTGAGTGAGTGAGTGAGTGAACACTTTATTGAGCTCTAGTAATTATGTTTTTCTGCGCCTATGGCGGATTATGAGAGAGAGGTAAAATTTATTTGAAGGAATGCCAAGCGGTCTGCCTGAGATAGCGTGCTCTAGCCTGCTACTACTCATGGAGGGTGGTGATGGTGGTGGTGGGGTGGGGGTTGGGGTGAACGGAGACGTAAAGGCTGGATAAGGGGGGATGATGACATAGAAGAAGGATGCACAACGATGAAGGCAAGTTCAGCATTCTCATGGTCAAGAAAAGTCCAAAAAGGTCATTCAGAATTGTAATCCACCTTCCAGAGCGTGGCTTGAGTCACGAATCTAATTGAAACTTAACAAAAACGTGCAACGAAGAAGCATGTGTGTGGGGTTTTCCTGCATGAGCAGCACAGGTACCCATACAGGTCTTTATATTCTGCAAAAAGCAGCGTCAGGATTAAAACAATGCTATAACGCAGCTGCAAAGTTACCAACAAGTGCCGTAAAGAGGCATGTTATTAGGAGGTCGTACCCTCTTAACGTTGGTAACTGAATATTACTGAAATTCTGGCGACCTTTTGAAATACCATTCCTGCAAATGCTACCCATTCAGTTAAGCTGGTGCACAGCGGTGAAGTTTGACAGATGGCCGCAGGGGCAATGTCCAATATTCCTGGGAATGAGCGGACTGATAAATCAAGCTACAATTGTTCAAGATTAAGGCGAAAGCCTTAAGTGGCTCACACCCCTGATGGCATCGAAAAAAACGCGTCGTCCAGTCCAATGGTACAAAAAGCTACCATCATCAGCAATGACACATACCCCTGTAAGCAAGCAAAAAATGAAATGGCTCATACCCCCGTAGGCGGAGGCGACAAGCGCTCTCCGAAGTGAAGTGAACAGTGCATATATTCATTGAAATCACCCATACAACAGAGAGAACAGCATACGTTTGGAGCCTCTGTTGAGAGGATGCAACGTAAAGTCGAAGAGAAACATCGCTGGTTCGAGTCTGACCCCGCTATACGAGCGCGCGAAGCCTCAGTTAAGCGTCGAAAATGAGCCGAAGAAGCCGAACTGCGACAGCAGCATCGCGACCATGCGAGACGGCGCATTACAAAGAGTGCAGCAGGTTTTCGGGTTTACGTGTAACAGAAGTATATCATGGTGCTGAACTTTTAGAAGATGAAATGCTTTTAGAGCGATAGCTCTACTACTCCAGGTACAAACCCAGAAAACGTCTGGTTCCGTAAGTATGACCGTCAAGCTCAGCCAAGGTCAAACTGAGACTCGGCCTGCATGCCACCACCGGTGGCTGCTGCGTACGCCGCGTGGGCGCCCATATCTAGAAAGCGATATGTGATGTGGACAAAGTGCAACGAGTGCTGTTAGCTTTGTATGCGCTGTGCTTTCGACGCTTAGTCCGTGTTAAAGCGAGACTCAGCATGAAGGTGAATTCGCTCGCTGCTATTGCCGCGCCCAGCAGCGTCTGTGTTTCGTCTTATGGTGCAATTGTAGATGCGGTAGCGGCTGACGGCGCCGAGCAGCGTCTGTGTCCTTACCCGAAGCAAGCAAAACCGTGATATCGCTCGACAAACTTGGTTTAACCACGTTATTTTTAGGTCCCGTTGTCGGCGACCTTCGAGTGACGTTGAACCAAAAGCCAGAGCCGTTATGCGGGCACTCAAACGAGAACATCCGGGCAAGTTGCGAGAAAACGAGATCATCCGGGCAACCAATGAAAACTTAAGAAATGGGGTCTCTGGCCCCCAACACTTCCTACAGGAACGAATTACATACGCTAGTTACTGCCCAAACAAGTCACAAAACATATCGCTTCCGAGTTCTTCCTAATGCTTGTTCACAATATAACTCAAGCTGTAACTTCTAGTAAGCTGAAGTTTTATGTCATTTCCAATAGGCGACGTTCAAAAGGCAGATACAGGGCACTATACACTTCGTTGTCATCTTTTGGCTCTGAGCCCTGAACGCCAGCGGTCCGCGAGTTCATCAGCGCGGGTTGTGCGTCGTCTCGACAGATGGCGCCACGTTGTGTGGCGCCTGCTTCAGGCGCTTCTACCCGCTGCGGTGGCTTAGCGGTTATGGTGTTGCGCTGCTAAGCACGAGGTCGCGGGATCAAATCCCGGCCGCGGCGGCCGCGTTTCGATGGAGGCGAAATGCGATAACGACCATGTGCCATGCATTGGGGGCACGGTAAAGATACCCTGGCGGTAAAAATTAATCTTGAGTCCCCCACTACGGCGTGCCTCAATCAAATCATGGCTTTGGCAGGTAAAACCCCACAACTCAATTTGTTCTTCTAGCTGGACAGTGCGCTCCGTCTCCCTGGCGTCTTTCGCTGCCTGTCGTGCGGCCTTCAGCCGGTTTTCTTCTTCTATCTGGGCACCGTCCATATGGATCAGTGCACAGTTATGGCGTGGTGTGGTGTGGTGTGGTGTGTCGTTTCGAACATGCAGCACCATCACCAACCAGTCTGCTTTGCCAGTTGTCATTTCATGCTTACATCTACTCTAGATTACGGGGGAGCGAGCATTCTTTTTCTCACTTATGCGCTGCAACTTTCCGTGATGTAGTGCAGAAAATAGGCATAAAAACGCCGGAATCAAGCTTAGTTGATAAAACATGCACCGTAAGGTATAAGTAATTAGGTCCAAACAAAAGTTACACAGAACAGAAAGGGCATGCTGTAGACGCGCATACTAGCTCCACTGTTCAGCATGCAGCATCTCACAGACGGTTACAATGCGAAAGCTGCATTGTGTGACTGCCCTGCCTTTGAAGATATTTATAAATGGCTTGTGGCTCGTACCACGCTTAGCCAGCTAGATGGACGACCTTTCTCTATGAGCGAGGACTTGGATCCATGGCATCTCACATGCCTCCCACCCTTTCTTCTTTTCCATCTCTCTCTCTCATTGCCGCATAAGAGTGCCTACAAGAGCGCTGCTGCGGTTTCTGGTGTCAAGAGGACTGAACGATGAGGTTTAATGTCCCAAAGCCGCCGAGATAGACGTCGTGTCATAGGGAGCCGTGGGTTAATTTTGATCAGTGGAGGGTCCTTGACGTTCACCCAAAGCCTGCAACGCGAACGTATTGGCAAACGGCCCCAACCGAAATTCGCCGGCCTCAACGGGAATCGTGACCCGCTACTTTGCGCTCAGCAGGCAGCGTACGACCTGTACATTGATCCACTCCGGCGCGTGGCTTGCGACGCCTTATACATCAACTGGTTGCGTCACAGACGGCGTAATAATTAATCGCTTTCTTTTCCAGGCGCCGGCTTAAGTGACGCGTCGTTCGCAGTCCGCGCTCCGTCTTCTGAGTTAGGCCTATACAGATGCCTACGATTGAATCCGTATAGCGACAAACAACATCGGCTTGGATTCGAGTAAACGCGGTACCCCGCGTCTGTGATGCGCCGCGCGTTCGCGTTTCGCTTCTTGCCGTTCGCGCAGTTGCACTGTTTCGCCCATTCCGCAAGGGCGAAGGCGTAAGGGGAAAAAAAAGAACAAGAAACGAAAGTGTTGCACGAAGAAGGTGCCGGCGGCGTCTCCGTGTCTCCTTTTTTTCCACGAACGGGTTCTGGCGGCCGTGCGCAGGCGGGCGCAGACGCACGCTGCTTCGCGCGGCGACGCCCCAAAGTCTCGCGCGAGCCACGCCGCCAGCGCATGTGCTCGCCCGTCCCCGCGACACCGAGAAGCCGTGGTGTCATGCGCTGTACAGACTGGCAGTATACAGCATCGATGTGGCACATCATTAAACGGTTGAAGTCCGGGAGTTCAATAGTGGAGATTGCAAGATGAAGCCCATCTTTAAAGAATGGCGAAGAGTTGCCGAAATGAGGTAGTTGGTACATCGTCGCGGCTGTGTCTTTTTACAGTCAATGCAGCTCCTTTCGCGTATTATTATTATTGAAAGCTTAATCAGAAAAATAACAGCGCTTCTTTTGTTTCTATCTTTCTACGCATTTTTGTCTTTGCAACGTCGTCTCCTTCCAAACTGCTAACTGGGCGACTTGATATCAATAGCTCGTTAACAAAACTAAAATGATTTGAACCGGTTGGAATAAAAGAGGGCTGTACTCGCAAATGCAATGACAGCTGACTTTTCTTTTGCAGTCAGCGCGCCACGCAAGACTTCAATACATAGTTTAGCGCCTCCTTTGTGCATCTTTCATTGCCGTCCTTCGTATTGTGTTGCGCTGGAATTTAAAGACGGACGCCCCACGCTAACCGTCCCAGTTTAAAGTTTCATTAAGGCGATCGACGCTTGTGCTAAAAGGCATAAGGGCACATTTCTTGTCGCAGTTTGAAGCCACGGTTACTTTCCTCACATGAAACAAATGTCAATTGAATACGAAGGAGCCACTTGACAGGATCTCATAATAACGATGTCGACATCACTGCCTTCTATCATATCAGATGCGCCCAACGTTTTCAATGATATTAGAATAAATCTCTAACAATCAGATCCGCTGGAGATGGCCACAGGAAGCACTAATTTGTTTAGAAATTTTGAGTTGATCCCACCTCTAGGAACAGAGTTCTCTGCGGTATTCGTCATAGAGTCAAAATAAACTGCCATCATTTACGATAAATTCAAGGTAACATTCATCGTTTTCCTTGCAACTAACTTACTACATCTGATAACGGTGGCTCGCATACAATATTTGCTGATATGACTCTTCGTGTTCTGGAATCACACAGGTTGTTGTTGTTGTTGTTGTTGTTGTTGTTGTTGTTGTTGTTGTTGTTGTTGTTGTTGTTTCAGCACCCTGTGTCTCCGTCTTTGAGTGGCCATTGCGTCAGTCTTTGTGACTGTTGCTTTAGGAATGTGGGACCTTAGAGGGGCTTCATTCGATCCTGTCCAGGAAAATTTGTGAATTTGCTACAATAACTTGTCAACTTCAAGGAACATTTGTTTCGCACATGAACACTAAAACTTATGTCACTGTATTTCTTCTAGTTAAGTGTTGCTTCTATATTTTCAACGCTGCGCAGTTCTAATGTCACAAAAGAGCAGAATCCGGCACTACCTACGGGCACCGAGATCTCATTAAGTATGTTTAATAAACATAGAGGTGGAGAGACAAGAAAAATTCAGGCAAGAAGTTGATGGCGACTTTTCAGCCTGTCGAAAATTTTTTTTTTTTTAATTAAGGCGTTAACACCAGGAAACACACGACAACGAACGAGAGTTGGGAACTGCTCGGTTGAACTCAAAGCATTTAATTGAGAGAAGCGACTTAATATAAATGGTACCATGTTGTTTCAAGAAGAAGAAAACGTTAGGTGGAATTAGCTCTAGGCCATCTCGATTTCCCAATTGAAGCACACGCGAAAGCAGCCGGACTGAATGATTGTCCGTGATACAGCGCTGGGAATTTTCATTATGCCGGCTATACTCCAGTACAAATTAACTCTTGACTTTTAATTCGACAGCATTACAGGCGGACTTCACCCACTTTGGAAGTATCTAACAAAAAGCTCGAAGGCCTGTTGAGCCAGTGCATGAGCATCCTGTTGTGCATGCAATCGCACGTTTGTAAGAGATGCGAGGACTAGAAACGTCACTTTCATAAATGAAAGTGTAAAGTCACCTAGCTGTATCGCACATGCGCACAGCTGTCGAGTCGTCACAATCATCCTAATCAGATTATGCTATTGTATAGTTAGAGTTTGTGGTGCAAAGTCTTTGCCTAGTTTTTTTTTTTCATTCTCGATGTTTTCCTCCAGTTTCCTGTGTTCCCCCCCCCCTCCTGCAATGTAGCCAACCAGGCTCGGTACTGGTTTACCTTCCGGTCTTTCATTTATCATTCTCCCTTTCAATACGCAACAGATCGACCAATCTAGAATAAATTTGCCGCATTCAAAACATGTGGCCCAGCAGAGATATCTGGAAGACAGCAGTATTGATGGAAATGATTTATTACAGTTTGTTTCATCTTATGTAAGCTGTCCGTGTTTTTTTTTACCTCATTTTACGTTCATTTCTGTGCCGGGATTCGTGCGCCTTGGATGTGACCTGACGTCGTGCTTTCTGTCTTAAGTATATATCTATGTCACTTGACTTCACGTTCCAGCGGTGATTTACGTGACCTATGCAGGGAGCTCTTTAGGCGTAATTATGTGAGCTGGCTCTATACACGTCCCACTATTTCTTATGTGACATCTGCCGTTAGCTGTCTTCAGTGCAGTTACGTCACCTGATTTCAAGTTTGACTTTTTCAGTTTGTGCTGTTTTTAAACCATGCCTTGTCATTTTGTTTAGGTAGGTATCCATTATACGTGTTTAGTCGGCAATGATTAAAGGCGCCTACATCTGCTGAATATCACGTATTAAAAAAAAGAACAAAAAAACACCCTGCCAGATTGGACAGCATTTTCGATAACCAATTTTATTTAGACCCTCTAGTTTCTCGCACAAATTGCTGCAAATGCGTAGATTTCGGGCAAGAATTGTAGCAGTATGACTATATATATGTATATGTCCGTGTTTTTTCTTGAGTGAGGGACAATGCAGCTTCTTAAAGTACACAGCGCGAAAAGCGGATACAGCTCTTACATTTTCAAGAGAGCTATCTTTGGCTCTTACGCCAGTTTTTGTAGTCGGTGAATGTCTGTGGTAGGAACAAAGGCGCCGATGCAAATAACACCCGCGTTTGCTTTGCGGAACCTGTTTGTTGCCGAACGCGAACTGTCATATAGCTTTTTAAGACTGCACGCGCTACATGTCCACATATACCGACATTAGAGATGCGCTGGTTAATGGGTCTGTTGTTTACGATATCAAGCAATGAAACAACAAACGCTACCTATAAATATCCCCACTGCAACAAGCACGAGTTGTGAAGCGCCCCACTTCTTTAATAGAGCGAATAACTTATTGCATACGTTCGGCTATTCGATGACATTGAGAATCATCGTCGATTGCTTCTGCGCGATGTTTTTCAAAAAGAAATTCTTGCTTTGTTCCCATACAAGTGCTGCACAACTCGTTCTCTCTCAGACTTCTATATCCACACGTTATTGCATGACTTCAGAGCGAAATGTAATGTAAATATTTTTCCAATTTTAAGCATGCGAACAGACGTACAAAATTGTTATACGGTTTTTATTACGAAGTTTGAGTCGAAAATATGATAGACCAATGGAAGAATTTCAAAGTTACACACGTATTTGAGCAGAAGGGACCTATAGGCATTGTCTAGAACGTCAACAAACCCTCTACGTCCTTATGTCACGGTGGAACTCTGGAATTGAACGACCTATCCCCGAACCCATGGGATAACCTTTTCACTTACACTTTCACGATTGGTACTCAAACGATTTTCGCAGAAATGCGCGCAAACCTAGCACTATAAGTTTTTTTTTTTTTTTTTTTTTTTTTTTTACAGCGAACACCAGCAACTGCCACCTTCCGCGCGGAAGATACACAGCTCCGTCCCGTACGTGAAAGGAAGTTACTGTCGCCATGTTAGCATGATGACATTAAAATGAAATGTGCGCATAACCGATCGAAGAAAAGGAACAGTCATGTGAGTACTAAACGTTGTACCTCTCCCTCGGAAAGTTGACTCAACACCCGACTTCGTCATGGCAACACGGACCATGCAGTGGCAACTGCTAAAAGCACAAATGGTCCGCGGGGAACCCTTTTATATACGGTCCACTTGACAGTGCGGGAGGCTGTGTTAAAATATTACATTATTGGCTTTGCTTCTGTTACTGTCCTCTTGGTAAATATTCACGGTTGAGTAATGATTCTAATATTTTATTCGTTAGTTTTGCTTTTACCCCATTGTCTATTGACTCATTCCTCAGTCGTACTTTTTGTATACACAATCGCGGTTATAATATTGCATTCTCACTATTGTATGAAGCTTGCAATATATTCCACTTGTCTGCTAATCATATACTGCACTTGTGCATTTTTTTTTAGGAGGTCCCCCTGACGGTCTTTGCCCTGGGATTCCTTCTGTAAGAATTCAGAAGATGTAAATTGTACTGTTTACTTGAAATAAAATTCTTCAATCATTCAGCTAGCAAACACGTTTTCGTTGGGCTAGTTTTAATGTTTAGCGTCTTAACTATCACAACAGTGCAGAAATGAAACACACAGAGAGACACACAGTGAAGCACGCAGCAGAAGCTCTTAGCATTTGCGGTCTATCTTATGCCAGGAAGAAAATGGAATAAATTATTGACGCGCGTAAATTTGAAGTGTAGTACAACCATCGCTTTCTCTTGTGTCGTACGCTGCACTCGTGATCAGCAACCAGCTAAAAGGTAACTGATAACGTCATTTCTTCACACTCTATGATACACAGCTGCTAAAATTTCCGCGGACCTTCTCGGATTTGCTAGTTATCCCATTCTTCATATAATGCAATGCGTAAATAACATTACGGCAATAAAATAGACACAAACTGATCTGATCACGATCCTTCGGGGCTGTGTGCGTAAATGAGTTAACTTAGCTAAGAAGTGAAATAGGGAACACGCATGACACGTGAGACATTGTTGTGGTCATGTTACATCATGTTTATTATTTCCTGAAGAACGAATAATCGTGACGTCTGCATTCGAACTGACGAACTCGAAGTGCGTTATAAGCGACTTTGCAGTCGAACGATTTCTTCTGACGAAACATATTTATGTTCGAAATGTGCTTGAGCTCCTAACGACTTTCTGAATGCGATTCGAGCGACATTAACGAGTGTTGTTGTCCTATGGTGCAGCGTGTGTCTGCGTTTTCTGCAAGACTGCTGCTGAAAAAGTGCCAAACGAGCAAGAATGCTTGCGTTAGTGTGTTTTCTCTTCACCTTTCATTGTTTTATTCTGGGAGGGGGAGGGGGGGGGGGGCATTCTGTAAGACTCCACCTAGTGGACTGTCCATTTCAACCACCGCTGCTTGGCTTGTGCCGCTCGTCTCCTCCTCGCTCGCACAACTCCACCCAGTCAGCAGCGGCCGAAACGGACAGTCCACTAGGTGGACTCTTACAGAATACTGCCCCCTAGCCCCCGGTCTTTATAGATTTATGCGAGGTGTGTTTTTTATCTTTAGAAGAATTTTTAAACGTCACCCGTGTCATTTCACAATATTCTGCTTTTTCAGTTATATTCCTCTGGGAGGCGGACAGTATTTTCACGAGAAATCATAATGAATATCTGACCAATTACCGACGTTTCGGTAATTGCCTTTAAGCTAATTGGCACATATTGCTAAGAGGCACATATTGTAGCCGGTGACTTCAAAAGTCATATCCACTTGGAACGAATTCTGCAGATTACACCAGGTTAGAGATACGCGTCGCCCACGTTTGCGACTAAATACATTGCTGTTTCAGTAATTATTGTGCTTTATGGCCTAAAAGGGTGTTTTATCAAAAGACGTAAGCGAAACAAAAGTGCATTTTTACCGCAAGATTGACGGCGCTTCTATCAAAATTGGTGCTAGCTTCAAAATTCATTTAAAGTGGATGGGCCTTGCAAAATCATTGGTTTGAATTAGTGTTAGCAATATGTATGTTAAGGTGATTAGCTAAAAGGTTCTTAGTGAAATTTCGTTCTTTTTCAGTTAAGCATGTTGATTTTTAGTACAAATAATGTGTTCCACTCTTCGAGTAATTAAGCTCAACGAGCAGGTTTGTGCAACATGCCACAGACGATTTTTTGAAAAGTGTGTTAACGTTAATACACCCACGCGCGCGCTGTGTAGAAACACTATACGATACGAGAAGTGGGTGGTCGCTCAATAGTGTAAGCCTTGTTTTTTTTTCTTTTCTCTAAACAGGAGCGACAAGAAGTGTATATGGAGCTGCCGAAGGACAGCGCCAGTTCATCTTGGGCAATTCATCTCGGCATAGGGCAGTTCATTACTCGGACCCGTCACTGGCGCAAAAAGCGATTCGTGCACTAGTACACTACTTGAAGTGCACCGGTTTAAGACACCACTTGTGTCCCCGTGTATCCTCAGTGCTCTCGGTGCTCACTCTCTCCATCTGTTCCTCTTTCTATTCCCTCTTTCCCTTAGCCACAGTGTAGAGAAGCAAACCGGGCGCTCGTATAGTTGACCTCCCTGCCTTTCGTCTCCTCGCTCTCTATCTCTCTGTCTTCTCATCACAATAAACGATTCTTACGAGCGCTTGGGTTCGGGTTCGGGTTGGGAACTATCTAGACAGCGACATACGCTTCAAAAGGATAAGCACTTCCATCAGCCAGAGTCTCAAGAAAGCATCTTAAGCATAAGGCCACACTACGAAAAGCGAAAACAGATTTCGTAGTGTGACAAAAAACGAACATTTTCGAAAAAATAAACGAAAACGAACAAAAAAAAACGAACATTTTCATTGGAGAAGATGATCGATTGCTGATTGGCAATCGAGGACGGGCTGCAACAAATGCCGTCGAATTATGTAGGTTAACGATGGGCAGTTGTATCAAGACGCATTCTCTTCTTTTCTGGGAACCAAATAAATAGAAAAGGGGAATGTATATGCCTTGTGTTTCTCTTGCAACGAAAAAAGATCAAACTAGAGAGTGTCCCAGCTTGCCCGTAATATTCGTACCGTTTGCGGTTTACCCGGAGATGCTCCGTGGATCGCTGTAACCAAAGCGGGATAGCGACATCTCGTCACACTTTGCAATTACGAACGTGTTTGCAAAAACAAGAAAAAAGAAAATCGCTGTCGCATTAGTGTTCACATCGAAGTTATATCGTAAATGGAGAGCACATGAACGCTTATGGTGTTAACAATGCTTTGAGCCAGCATCTCAAGTAAAATATGGTCCGTCAAAGATTACTAGCTTTCTGTGCTCTATTGTTGAATGCTGCCTCACTAGACGTCGCTGCCGGCGTTGCTGCCGTGGTACCATCTTTAACAGGCAAGTAAACCCGTATTCCGCAAACGGTAATACGTTTACGGACAAGCTAACGCTCTGTAATGTGACCAAATTGTGTTTCGTTTCAGCTCGTCTTCACGTATACGACCTCGGGTGCAGGGTTTATTTTCATCGCGCGCGTGTCTTTAACGTGGCGCCTCTGTGTTCCAACAACCACCTACACTCGCAGTCGGGAGGGCCGCTTCTCTCTGTGCTTTTCAGCTCGGGCTTCTGATTCCAATTATCCGAAGTGTACAGCATGCAACGAAACAGGAGACATTGAACACTTTTTATGGTCCTGCCAGCAATTCCAAGATGAAAGGGACACTCTCCTGAAGAATTTGCAAAAAAAAGGACCTTCCGTATGCGCGCCTGCAACACCTTATATTTCCCGAGGGATCAGTTATAGCACGCAAAGAAACTTCACGTCTCCTCATCGAATTCTTAAGAGAGACTGGTTTGTTGGACATATGGTGAAACCCTTCAGCGGCATTGTGCGAGACGCTCGGGCGGAGCAATTGCCGGCCTTGTTCTCCAGGCTAAACCCGCCTGTTGCTACAGTTCACCACCACCACCACCATCCACTGCGAGTTTTTTCACGAGGGCAAACATGTTTACGTTCCGTTTACACCTCCGTATAGTGAAAACGAGCGGACGCCAGCTCCTCTCTGCGAAGCCGTACGCGGGCTTCCACGACGTCGAGACGGTCCTCAAATCCGAGTTGGCGGCAGCACGACGGGCGTCTTTCTTTTTCTTTCTTTTTTTTAAGATTGCGACAACGTCGACGTCGCCGCGGCAACTCAAACAAAGGCGACGACGGCGCTTGCTTACGCAACCGCAACCGCACCGGGCCGTAATGACGGGAAACTACGCCCCCAGAAGGACACCCGACACACGAAGCGAGAAGCAAGTATGCGAAGTAAATACTTTAAATAAAATGTTTACCTAGGAAAAAAAAAAAAGGACACAGCATATGAAGAGCGCGTAGGCAGAACGTCACTCAGGCATGTACAGCCCGACGACGGAAACAAGGAAACCTATAACGTCTACACGGCGGCCACGAACTCTCGAGTGAAGTTTTTTCGCGTCCCCCGGCTGCAGACCAGACGTCGCATGCAGCCCTCTTTTCTTTTACCTTGAAATCGATAGTTCGCATGTTTGCGCGGCGCCCTCGGCGGGTGCATTAGTTTACACTCCGACGCCCGGGAACGCCCCGATCATCGTGCCGAGTTCGCGACCCATGCATGCAGCTATAGCTGCATAAGCCTAACGGACGCATCCGGGAACTCGGTCGCACGCCGCGTGGTCAACTCCGCGTCGTCGGGCAAACACTACTTTCTGTTTGTCTTTCGTTTCTTTTCTTTGGTTGTTTCGTTCCCGCGTTCGGGAAGACAAAAAGGTTGCCACCCCACACGGAACGCGAGCGCGCGCTCGTAATGAACGGTGCACGCGGCCGTAATAACAGCAATTGTCGCGGGAAGCGGCCCGCACGAGTCACACGCAAACGCAGCAGCACGCTCCCCGGGCGAGCTCACAAGCGCAGCGGCGGCGCCGGTAGGGATGAATCATTGAGACTGCGACTCGATGATGCACGTGTCTGTGTCCCTCCGGCTTGACCTATACCGGAAGAATAAGAAATGCCCTGTTTTCTTTCTTCGGGCAGCTAGCTGCCCATCATGAGGTCGTACGAGTTACAATAAGGTCACAGTGCCTTTTTGAATAGAAGCGAATGACCGGATCCGTGTACACACGAACCAACAGGCGAGGTTCTTCGTGTTTGCCCAGGGTCCCAGAGGACCGACGTACGCGGTAGACTGCGAAACGGCTCTATAACGTTGAAGATTGGGCGAGCTGGGGCAGCAGACTTGCCGATACGGATCACGCAATAACCGCACACGAAAGAAGAGCGAACGTACACACAGTGCTTGTATGTATGCGCACTTCTTATTTTGTGTTATGTGGTTCAATCGAGATATCTGCCGGCAAGTATGCGAAAAAGTGAATCACGTCATCTAAGGAATGCTGAAGCTGTTTGGGAATATACGTATAGAGGGATGAAAGTTTACCGATAAGAAAACCCGTGTCCAGGCCTATTGTCTATTCAGTAGGGAAAGGAGGTTCGGATAGTTCTGAGTGAGAGAATTATCGAGCTTGAATGCTCGCAGTTCCGAATACAGAGAGGATCAAGTCTTATCAGCTATATAATTCAAGTTGTCGAGGACGTCGTTAAGCAGATATGAAGGAGAACCTGGCTGTTTCTGAATGCATATAATTTTCGTAGAGGAAGCCGATTAGGCACATGGCAGAAAGCAATCATTAGCTAAGGTTTATAGTTTCAATGTGATAATGCTATTATTTCGCTTAAGAGGCGTCCACGAAAGAAGATTACGCAAACAATGCATGTTTCGCACATTAGTGGAAAACGTACATTCATGTGGGGAAAAGTATGCGTGCCTGAGTTAAAATAAATGTTTTAATGGGAGCGCTGAATTCGCGAATAAGTTATACGTAATATTTGTGGAAATGGCACAAAACAAGACGACGAGTATAACAGTAGACAAGGCACGTGCTATAACAACTCGTATACACTTATTCGTAGTATCGTTTGGTGCCATTTCTACCAAGATGAGCCTGTAGCAACTGGGACAAAATACTAAGTCCTTCTCCAGTTACACCCCCTCGCGCCTTTGCCGTTGAATCCGAAATTTAGGTGGAACATCCACCGCACGCTTCCATTCAAGAGCATGCAGATGCGTTTGCTTCGATGAAACTTCGGCTTTTTTGCCAGGATTTCTTGCCCCTAAAACTCTTTCAATTTTACTGTGACAATTGTGACTATACAAGCACACATATACTGTGGCATTTAGCCGTCGCTTGAGTGAGACTTCTTGTCGAGAAAATGCTCATTTTTAACGAGATTTTTTCATCCCCCCCCCCCTTTTTTTGTCGCTAAGAACAGCGTTTGCACCTGATCACGCACCTCTTGAAGATCGCGTGATAATGAAGGCTATAAATCCTACATAGCACGTGATCACCTGATAACGAGGGCTATAAACCCTGCAGCAACCCCGCATATGACTAGTCGTGGTGTTATAGCAACAAAACTTTTGTGAAGAGAGCTACCCAATTCATGGTTTTGGGATTTAAGGATATCATTTGCCTCTATATTGTTGCACACAGCCGCCAAACTAATTTACCATTCCCCATCTCCTACCATAAAAGGTGCACCAAAAGTTTTTTCGAGACCGCCAAGTATATCGGTCAAGGTCACGACCAAAATTAAAGGAATGCAGTAAGATAAAAAAACGCATAATCACAATATATTCTTTAAGCTGCCCCTCTAACCTGGGGCTGCAGGCTGGTGGTGGCTTGTGAAATGTTTACCGACTTCCGAAGTGGCAATATTTTGTACGAAGTAAAAAGATATATGTATACACACAATCAGCCGCAGTTGGACTTTCTTGTGCTGTTCTCTATTGTTCACTAAACTGCATGGCCTGATGATGCCAATGATCTTTTGACAGCGGCGCACTCAAGCGGATCTGCGACGCGATAAAAGTGCGCTCAGGTCAGCGTTCTCGTTTACACCCTTCGCGCGGCGTGAGCTTTAGCTGCACGCGCATTTTCTCAGTGGTTGTTTACGCGTATAGCCGTCTCCTTGCATTAGTGACGAGGTTTTACGCACGAAGGCATCATCACTTCAGCTATGCGGTATGCAGCATAGGAAAGCTCCGGTTTATTTATTATTGAATCAGGTTTTGTCCATGTTCATCCTAATACAAGTAAGCGAGCGTTTTCTTTGCATTTCGCCTCATTTAAAAGCGGCCGCACTTGCTATCTCCAACTGGATAGAAAATCACGACAGCCAGACATCCATTGCCATGAATATATCGTTACCTATCCTGTGAACAGCAGATACAATACGCGATAACGTGGAGCCGTTCGACGAAGGCTTATTTTAGTTTCTATTCAAACCGCGTAAACGCCCAAAAAATTGTACTGGCTTCCCGAAGCGTGAAGTAGGTAACTGAAAAAGACGTATCACCATGCACGCTCGCCTAAATTTTGTATATGCTACGTTTACGCAGCGCATTTCACTCGCGTTACAACCTGGCCACGCACACTTGAAAAGTCATGTACCTCGCACGCCAATAACGGAGTTTGTTCTTTGGCGTTGCTCACCGAACCACGGAACTATCCATGGCCAGGCGTAAATACTTCGTCTTAAATACGACCATATGTGTCGAATTGCACTTTGCGAAATATTCGCAGGAAACCTTCGCGAAGTCTTTTTTTCCACGCCTTAACTGTTTTGTTAAGGACATCCGTAAACTCTCCCGAGCAGACGCAAGCATAAAACACCATTTCAACGCGATCTATTCTCTATCGACATCAACAGCGTTTTCTTGAAGCACTTCGCATGTTCAGTAACTCGCTTCTTCTGTACCTGTTGTTACGTTCTCCGGAATAGGGTACCTCACCGCTGCCGATCAGTTGTTCCGACGCCTGTTTATCGAAGCTCGACCGACGTTGCTATTGGGTAGCATGGCGTTGTCGGGGGGCTGCAGGCATCCGGTAGACCACGGCGATTTCTAGTGCGAAACTTGCACGGTTTATTCCGTGTTTGGTGAAAGATGAGAAGTGAATGAAGTGAAAAAGTACGTTGCGAAAGCCTCTTTAAATAGGCTCTCTAAACTCGTGGGCGGCATCTTGCTCACGTTAACGTCACGTGACAGTCACTGAGTCTGGTTTGTGGATAGACGTCTCCCACGTTCAGTGAGCCGGTACGGGCCCGCCTCCGCAGGTACCAAGCCCCCAGGTCCAGGATCGGAGGCGCTCATCCTTTCTTCGAGGCGGCGTTGCATGGTTTGCGGAAAGGACGCCTGGTCCATTCTCCCAGGTGATGTGCTAAGCCCTCGTCGTGGCTTTGCAGCTGCTCTCACTTTCAGTGAGCCTGTAGGCCCGGAAGGGGCGGCTTGACCATTTTTTCTAGGCAACGTTGGTTCGCGGAAGTTATCCTGTAGAGCTTGACAGTACGTAGAAAGGGCATCTGGTTGTGGACAGGCGGGTGATCCATTGTCCCAGTTGACATCTTCACCAGCAAGTCTCCGCTGGAGGCAGCCCGGGGTCCTGTCTAGTTTGGGGAAAGGGTGCACACACACAAAGGGGCCTGTGAACACTGCAGGAAGTCCGCCAGACCAGCATCCACTCGAGATAACCCTAGCGAATTAGGAATTCGCCCTTCATTTCGATGAGGCATGGTGGTCGAGCATCCCTTCTGCACGGGGTGCTATACGCCAGCCGCAACACTGTCCGATTCAACCGCTCTCCAATTCATCGACAGCGTGATGGCGACTTTAGCGCGATTGCAACTTCAGCGATGGCGTGGGATAGCAGAAGAAAGAAATTCCAAGGACGAAAATAATGCGGCCGAGGGCCCGCGATGCAAGTGAGGCGGGCTTCTCCGCGCACTGAGTCGAGTTCTCCATCGCTGCGACCTTTACGTGCAAAGCGCGCAGCGGGCAAGCTTCTCCTTTACACGCCCGACAACACGTGATGATTCCGTGCAACCGAGAAGCGTGCGCCGGGTAACGTTCGCGCAGCATCTGCGGCGATGTGACAAAAACCACTCGGCTTTTGAGCGACCTCTCGTCGGGGCTGCCAGTGTTTGGCGCGCGTAAGAAGAGACTCCATTCGTCAAACGCGTTTGCTTGCTGCTGCATTTATTTCTGCGCCACGACGACGACTGATATTCAATGTCCGAGTATACGAGCGCACAATGCCAGATAAGAAGCCTTCGTCCCCCAGAGGCTCATCGCGCGCCTCGCTGCGACTGCAGTTACTTGAATCGAAGTGCTCTCGCAGCATCAACAAAAGGCCTCCCCGGAGCCTGGGCAAGCAACCGGAGCTCGACATCGTGACCGCCTCTCGGTTGCCTCCCGATGACGGATGACAAAGGGCAAGTGAATGGATGGGAAGTATACACGAGGCCGAGACCGCCCCAGCATGGCTCCTATTAAAGTGTCCGTTTCTTCAGCGCAGTAGCGCAGTATAAGCGGCCTACGGACAAGCGCCTACGACGCACTTGTAAGTCGGTCCGAGATTTTAAAATTGGTAACGTTACGTATCAGGGTTTGCAGTCCACATACTTCCCTTGTTAACGCACGCGTGGAAATTTACAGTGAATTCGTAGTCGTAACTGAGCACCAGCTGATAATAGTCATAGCGTTTTCGAAATTGTTTATTGCCTTTCAAGCTGCCTCTGACTTTATTAGTATAGTTTATTAGTACCAGTATAGTATACTTTCATTGGGGGTGTTTTTGTGGATGGATGTAAACATGTGTTCTGCATATGTATATTCACATCCGCGTTCGCGTTCACATCTTTGTATATTATTTCGGTGTGAATGTCCGCAGCGCTTATTTATATCTTCGTTTCAGAAAAGTTAGACTGAATATGCACTGGCAATGTGTTGTCGAGGTTTACGGGCCAACCGGGAAATTCAGCGTCTGTTCGTACCTTTACCACCTGAATGATTGACCAGGCACTGGTTTAGGTGATACAGGCATGCGACCAGTGTACAACGCAACTACTTTGTTTTTTTTTTTCCTCCTCAACAACGAGTGGACCTGTTGGCCGGTCTTGGTGATGGACCAGGTTACGCAACACTAAGAATAAGTGCGACAAGCCTTTGGACGAGAATTGGAATAAACGCTTTGGTTTGGTCCCGCCGCTGGAAGCCTCAACAAAAGTGGCATGGGACTACTCAAACGAAACAATAGAGCTAAAAGCTGGGCGAGTTTATACTGATTCATTGTTGAACTGTGGCGCGCACAATAGACGAAGGACACTGACTGGCGAGTCAGCGCTTGTTTGTTTCTTCTGCGTGTATCCGTCATCTTTTGTGCGCTCTACAACACAACAATGAATCGAAGGAAACGCTTAAGTGCCGCAGAAAAAAGGCGATATCTGACGCAGCAATGACAAAAACGGTAACTGCGACTGCAACGATAACAGCCCGATGACAGCTGCAACACGGTGACTACGACGGTGCGGCGAAGGCAAGACAGAGTACATGTCGCCAACCTGGCCTTGCGTCTTATGGTGCTCTGGCTGGAGAGAGGTATCGTGTTTTCTCTTCAGGCGATTGCATTTGCCAAGAAAACATGATAAAAGCTATGATTACGATATCCACAGCAAACGTCACGAACATGAGCTCAAATGCCTATAAAAAGCTTTCTCTGCATAACAACGCTTTTCGCATAAGTATCAAGTGGACACAAGCTTTCGCGGCCGTTGCAAGGTGGTGGTACTTGCGACAAAGATCATGGACAGCTAACAAAGCAAACTCTGGGGGACGCTGCACAACGGAAGCTTCCGCTCGCCTGAAAGGTGGCACGTTTGGTTCACTGAGTAGTGAAGAACAGAGCGAACTGTAAAAAAACCGTAGTCGATAGTGATTTGATTGGCTAGAAGCTATTAGCTTGCTGAACGACATGGTTAGAGTGCAATATAAGCTTCCTGCTGTATATTATGGTGCACCGTAACATGGTTCTATGTGGGTTTTCTCCTTGTAACAAAACCATAACGGGAATGCTGCCACAGTCGTTCATAACGCACGCATGCGGCCCGCTCTCGCAAACAGATTCAGTCAGCGCTTCAAAACTGTCTGAGGGCCTGCGCTCAAAATTCTGACGTCACTTCCTGGCATTCGACAGTTCGCGGCAGCCACCCGACGGCCGCCGACGCAGAGCAATTCAGTCTCATTTCGCTTCGTATGTGTTCGTTTTCAAAATCGTTTCCCATCGCCGCTTTTCCAGCGTGTAACTGACGCTTGCTGTGAACCGTCAGGCGTCCGATGCCGATCGAGTATTTCGTGGCAGACTGCTCTGAATACTTTCTCAAGGGGAAGATGTGGGTGTTTCCATTTTCTGAAGGACAGGTGCAATCGGAACAAGTGGATTTGATCTCGGAAGAACTTTGTACCGACGTTGTACACGAATGTAAGTTTCTTTCTGCATTCGAACACTTCTGACAGTCGTCTCACATGACTCTTGATAACTCTTGATAGCGTGGCTCTGGGTAACTAACTATAAGGCCTCGCCTTACAAACGTAACGTCAATGGCTACAGTGTTAACCGGCTGCTTATACTTGCACGTGCTGTGGTTCTGCGTTTGTGCAAGTGTGCGCCATTCATTTGAGATGTTCGTGTTTCGAACAATATATCGCTCGCTGATCCGAGGATATTCTGCAGATCTTGGTGCACTGAAACCATGCACCTGAAGTCACATATGTGGACATTGGAAATGTTGCCGGCTACTTTGACGATGCCGCTTTGACAGTGCGGCAATGTGAGAGCAACAGGAAAAGTTAGTTGCTGACAGAGCTCATCACATGCTAAACGAAAATGCTCACTGATTAACTACGCAGTTGGCCTGCAGCAATCTGAAATTTCTGCCTGTCTTTATACAGCGTACATATGTACACAGTGGCTGTTGCCGAGACGCTTTATGCAGACAAGACCTGCGCGCAATTATACTAAAGAGTTTTCTCATAGAAGACTTTGGTAGAAAGCTTACAAACGCATCAGTATTGTCAGGCTTTTAAAATCTGTGCACGTGTCAAAGAGTTCACATGTGTGATTTACTGATTACGTTTGTGGCAGACTGCGCCTTAAGGATTTTCCACAAAAGAACTTCCACGTGCAAATTCACCACCTTACACACATTGGACAGAGTGAAAAGTCGATCAAAAGAACAAGGCGAGCACCCTTGCTGGAAAGTGTTCTTTATATTCCCATTTTCAAGTTTGTGTGCATGTACGGTGCGCGATCTTATGAACATTTACTTTGCGTATAGTCGTTACGTGTACCTGTATGCGTTTCTTTCTTTCTTTATTCTTATAGGGGATCATGCACGTTAAGCATTTGCAGACATGGGGTGCGTCTTGAATGGAATTATAGATTTTTTTTATGCTACCGAATAGGCAGAAATTTGCGTGTGCTTCACTTATCAGAAAAAACGGGAACAGGACAAAGCAAACCGGAGAGTACATTCACGTTACCTTGCACGTCTTCACATGTTAGAAATACCTTAATTACGTTAGCCGAAATATTTAAATGATATAAATATAACCACGCATCATTAGAATCTCTGCGCTATGTGTGTAACGTTCTAATGAATCTTGCGCAGGCAATAAGGGAAAAGTGCGGTAGCTGGTCGGTCTGTGCACCGCGACGTGCTGACGTCACGTCACATGATGCGAAGGCCTGTCAACTTGCCTACGTGTTGGCTCAGCCGGCGAATACATAATGTTAGTTCGGTAGCTACGTCGCACAAGTCTCACATATTCTAATTGTCCCTGGGTGTATTTAAGAGTAGTGGAGGTTGCGGGTGCGGTATTTCGTGCTAAACGGATGCCTTCAAATGCGGAAATTTATGGAAACGCTGGTTCCGACGAGTTTACCCAGGCGTTGTGATTTTCAAGAAACGGCAATTTATTCAGTCGTCCCATCCCCACAAGAAGTAACTAATATTAATCGATTTGCTGAAGACGCCGAGGATGTAATGTTATTTCTTACTAGACAGGAAACGTTTTCATGCTCTCTGCTTCACAGGATTCCTATTTTTGTGAATGCGGTTGATATAATTAGTTAAATTCTAATTAGCTTCATTAACTTCGCCTCGTGGCCTTCAACGATTCGACCGTTACAGACAAGTTGAAATTTCAGGTTCTATTTTTAAACAACTAGGTCGATTGTTCTTTTTTTCTTTACATTTAAATCGACCTTAATTATTCACCCAAATTTACTAATGGCATTGATTTCAATTATAGCCCGACAGCACCTAAACTTCGTTCAGTGGATGTATACAGATGTTATATAGATACAATATACACAGATGTCATTTACCTTGTGTGGCATACAACGTTATATAAGCTTTTCACTTCGTTTCATACAGTTCCAAGAGCGTTGACTTGGAGCATGAAATTGAGATCGGTAGTGGTTAAAATCTCTATAGCTGAAGGCCATTGGCCCTAAGCTATAGCACGAGTTGACCGACCACATCTTTATTTTCCAAATGTCACGGCAAGCAATGAGGTTTAACGGGGAACGCGCAATGTATTTTCGCCCGTTGCGCTGCATTTGATAATTAGGCATGGCCAAATTAACGTATATTACAACTGCACAAGCCATCCGCTCCATTCTGCCGTTACAGGAACCAGCCGTAACGTTCTGATCACCCGCGTGCCTCGTTTACACCGCTCGCTATATATCCTGACACTTGTAGTATACGCTATATATGTATACAGTGGCGACCATCTGCTTAGTCACCGCAATATTGCACGTCGTTCGGCGGCTGTGTATGAGCATATGTGAACACCATGAGGTACACTTTGCTCAAAACGCCACTTGCCACGTAAGCTACGATAAGAGTTGGAAGCAGGGTTACAGGGTGACTAGAGAGTTATAGCTCGGCGAGCCAGCGTGGACGCAATGGACTCTCCATGTTGTACCACGCATGCGCACTGGAGTCTACGCTGGCCCGCTGGGCCCACTGGCTCGCTGAGCTGCAACTCTCTACAGCCGATCATGCTTACAATACTATACCGCAGGACATGCGCCGATTTGTCTCGTCACAGATTTGCGGTGGCGTGCATGTTTGCTTGCGCACCGTGCTCGGTGATTGAAGCGCGACACACGGAGCGCGTGACACTCGAAGCGCCACCAGTGGGCGCCGGGGGACACCGAGCTGATGCATGTTGTATCATGCAAGCGATAACATTCCTGAGCAACCGTGACTGCGCATTCGGCCCCTCAGCGATAAGCCAGCGCTTACCGGTGGCTCGGCAAGCTCCGGCCGCCATCCGGTCCGAGTATCGCGTTTCAATCGCTGAGCAGTGCGCATGCGTGCGTGCGTGTGCATTTATGGGTGAGTGACTGCGCGTGTGTGCGTGCGATCGCTTGGGTGCACGTTGAGGTTGGAAGCTGAGTTTCCTTCATGTGTAAGTTATCAATTAGCTGCTTATTGGTTGTTTCGCAGCTAACACTTACCGCGCGCATACACACACATAAGCTATAGCTCATATACGACTAATTGCAATATGCAAAAGAGTCGAATATAACCGGCGTTCTTTCTTCTTTTCCGCTTGCTACTCTAGAAAACGAAAGCATCCCTAGAAGTGTGCAGATGACGCGCCTAATTATACATATAGCTTTATACAGAAGGAATATGTAAACGTTGACGATTCAGTGTGCACATGTTTTCATTTATCCCAAATGCCAATCAATGTTAACGGAGAAACCAGTTCTTATTTCTTTCTCTCCAGTTTAAAATAACTCTGCTTTCTTCCTGCATGGTTTGGAACAAACAGCGTGAATGACAATGAAACGCGTGCTGTATCTGCGACAATCTCCGCTTTCTCGAAAGGGGCAACGCGTCCGGTTCCTGAAATCGCATTGGCAAAAAACGTTTCGTTTTCGTTGCCCGACATTGCCGGTGGCAACAAGGATATCCGCTCTGCCGTTGCGCCTACTTTTTTCCGGCAAGAAACTCTCCGGCCAAGGATGCACCTGTTGCAACCGACACGAGCTCCTGCTGAAGTCTGAGAAGGAAAACGATTCGAACCAAGGCCGTTCGTTATGTTAAACGCTGTGCTATGCACATCCGCGAGTACAGACGCGAGAGACAGATGCATGCCGGTATAGCGCAATCGCCGCGTGCGCCGAGGCAGTGTATGTGCAATGAAAACACCGTGGCGTTCTTCAAGGAGGTGCGCGTTCACAGGTTCAACGGTGCACCTATTCAAGCTGACGCGATTTAAGTTTCAGCGTTACCGTAACAGAATATACTGTTATATACTGAATACTACTAATACTGATATACTGAATGAACGGGTGTATGTATGATTTTCCCATTATTGATTATGATTACTTCTCCCCACCTTGCGATTTTGTGCAGAACTAATACGTCAAACTCTTGCCTTTGCTTAGAGTTGTCGACAAATTCGACTTCGCCTTGCCAACTGCTAGCCGCCATGGTTAGCTCAGATGGTAGACCGGCTACCCGGAAAGGCGGTGGTCCCGCGTTCGAGTCCCGGACCAGGACGAATTTTTCTTCAAATGCAAGGCCTTTCTTTCGAGGAACCCGTATGGGTTTCCTTTGTAGCAATTGCTACCAACGGGTGGATGTCTGAATTTCTCTTTATTAACAAAATATACTGTACCAGCCAGTTCGAGCTGCAGCATGCATGAAACTGCGACTTTGGTTTCTCAGACGCGGTAATGAACACGCCAGTTTTAGCTCAAGGACGTGTGGGTTGTGGAGTCGTCCAGCTATATACATTGGCTCTCAGGAAGACGCTACAATTTCGGTCAAAAGTGAAATTAAATTAATATAAATTATGGGTCTTTACGTGCCAAAACAACGATTTGATTACGAGGCACGGAAGACTCCGGAAATTAGGACAACCTGGGGTCCTTTAACGTGCACCTAACTCAAAGTACGCAGGAGGTCAAAAGTTCGGAATGTCGTGCGCATTGTAGAATGTTGTGACGTCAGGCTGGCCCAGCGGGGACCCTGTAAACTCTGATAACTAGCAAGTGTCACATATCGAGGAGCCTTGTGCTTCCAGCTATATTTTCAGCTTCGAAGTGGAGGCAGCGCTGTGGGAGCCCTAAACAGGGGTCCGGCGACCCAAATCCTGTCGCTCGACTGGTTTCGAAACTTTTGGCAAGGGCTGCGCATGCGTATGACAGTGCTGCAGCACTGTCGTGCACGTATGTATACTATATATATATATATATATATATATATATATATATATATATATATACGTATGTATACCCGTGCAGGTATGTGCACTGACTTGTCTGTGCGCCACAAGAGAGTCAAACTTTACGAAAGTATACACACTGTAGTCTAGCTCAACACAAGAAAAGTAACGACAGGGACACAGAAAAGGAGAAGACATAGACGAGTAATTAGGACGAACCATAACCAACTGGGCATGATTGTTATATATAGTTTCATTTTCTCCTTGGTATTTCATTTTCGCAAGCTCAGGACGCCGTCATATATTTACGGAGATAACATAAATCACAATATTTGGCAGGAACTGCGCCATCCTGCGATAGAGATTACGTAGGCAACATGCATACGTGCGGTAATTCCTAATACTGCACCAAAGCTATTTACCTTCGTAATTTGGTCATGCATTTGTGATTTATTTTACGACGACGAAGAATAGTGGACGTCGATGAGGATTGTCATCATATACCAGGGCCCTTATGTATTCATCTTCGTTTATATTTCTTTCCTAAACTATATACAAAATACGCAGAAGCAATTTGCACGGGCATCGACATCGTAGGACGAGTCCATAATGCATACTGGCTCGCAGTGCTTCAACAGCAGGGAAATTACCACAAGTCGGTACACTACAGTTAAAATGCCTGCGTGATCCGATCACCGAGAAAAAAGTGGCATGTCGCGCAACGTCATATGCTCGTATACTCATATGCTCATATACCCATATTTATTAGCTTAACAGAGAACAACATAAACTAAGTGGAAGCCGGGCACGTAAGGGGAAATTTTGCTCAGTTTTTCTAGAGCGAAGCGTGATCACTCTTTCGCGAGTGAAAGCTTGGTAGGAAATCTGTTCGTTTTCTTTCTTGCGCAGACTTATACGACAACAATTCATGGCGGGAAAAAAATTGGGTGTCTTGTTCGCCTTCCCACTTATGAACTGACTTGAGAGCAAGACTGGAATTCTGTAGGAAGATGTTCGCTTTTGCATTCATAACGTTGATGAAAGCAGATCACGTTCAAACGTTTAGTCATCAGGTTTAATTTCATTCCACGAAAAACTCAGTAGACACACACACGAATACACGCTTATTATCATCACGATCATTTGATCGGAAATGTTTGATATGCAAATATAAAACCGACGAAGTGCGGCGACTCGCGCGAAGATTTTCGCCCGCACCGACTAACGAAGACTAAAAGCGCGTTTGTCTGTGAAGCTGCAACTCTGTGAACACAGTAGTTTCGGTAGCATGCAGTAAACGACACTTGTATAGTGACGGTCAGTATGCATAGCATGTTTACACTGGTGTTTGTCGCAGTGGTGGTAATTATAGCGCCGGTCGTCCTAATGGTATGGTCGTGACAGCGGAGCTTCTGGTATATATCATTAGTGACGTGCATGCTTTACAGGTCGTTACCCATGTCTCTTGCGACTGCAGTTATACATAGGAAACTGGTGAGTCACGTTATCCGGAAGCACTCTTCACGTGTGCGGCCGACAATGCGCATGCGCAAGGGTCTTAAGATCGCCGTTCGCGCGCATGTGTGGTGTGCGGTGTATAGTGTGACCTCAGTAGCCGCCAACTACCTAATAAGGAGCTTAAACGTTTTACCAATAGGTTGAAAACTTTCTCTTCTCTTATCAATCTGAAGATAGGGAATCGCTGTAATGGTCATTTTCGCATGCGGACACATTCGCTTCGGAATGCATGACTCGGGAAGTGCGGGTACATAATATACGTGAATGCGGGACGCAAGAAGACGGCAAGTGATTTTTATGATCTGCTTTTAGCATTGCACCAAATTAAGGATGCCGAATGCAGCACAGAAAAGCCTTCATCTGCACAGATAAGCGCATGCACAACACCAGCCACGAATCATCGTTACTTCTCATCAGAACTTGAGCCGGAACAAAGATTTAAAAAAAATCATCGAGTAGATGTGTTGTTGATGAAAGTTTGAATACGTTATTGCCTTGCGATGGAAAAATGCAAAAACAAGAGTAACGCTTTAGGTTTTAGTACTGTTTATGCACAGCGAATAAAATCCATACTGCACGAATTGGTGAAGGAATAAGGCTTTAACTTGCGCAGAACTGAGCAGTATACATGCTTCGTTAAATTCCTCCTCGCCGGAGTTACATTTGTCGCACGGACTTTCTACATGGTGCATTGCATGTTTTAAATTCACGAGAAAAAGAATATCCAGTTCGAAAACGGTCTACAATCACTGCACAAACTACGATGCTTTGCGCTACAGAACGGGCATTGAGTCAGTTTGCGAAAAAGCACTTGACTGCAAAAGCTGTCGGAGCACTGCCAAAATAACGCCCAGCCGATTCCCGCCCTGGATTCCAACAGGCTTGTTTTCTTCTTGTTCTGACCTTTTGATATCACATTAGCACCTTGAGGCGCTTAATATATCTTTCGGATTGAAAACTTGTCACATTTCTGGCATATTCTACCGATTAGGAATTTGAAATGTTTTATAAGGAGGCTTGTCGGGCGCCCACGAATGTGAACACTCCTTAAGTATGAAAAATAATTAAGCTGCGGAAAAACAATCCGCTATTATTTCTATATATACACTTTGTAATAACTAGCACAGCGACTCCATGAAGTTATTAGCGACTCCATGACTCCCTAACCTGTACGTTCCAACACACTTCCCGCTTATTCATAGACTTTACAGCATACGACCAATGAGAAATATGTCTCCACGTGTTCCCAACGCGTTTTAAACATCCATATCTTCATTACTAATTCTCATTATGAAGCTTTTCTTCGGCGTTTTCAATTGTACATCGGAGTGCTCGAAGGGTTATTAAGTATGCGGTTTGCTTGTATCACTGGTTAAATACAGAATAACGAAGGTAAAGGAGAGCCTAGGAAAGACTTGATAAATCTGGAGTCGGAGCCCGTGCAAAGAAAGACTAAAATTGGGGTCAAGGCTGCAGGAACAACATTAGTGGATGTCTATGTCGCCTGTATGAAAAAAATGACGGTTGTAGCGTACAACACCACTTTCCAATTCTCGCCGAAGCGTTTTGCTGCGTCAAAGTCGCGTTAAGTCGTGCACGCGAAAATGCTTTGGCTTTGAACGAGGGAACGGTGAATTAATGCGACGCGAAAGACATTCTGAGAATTGAAGGTGCACAACACGGTCTTCTAATACCGATGAACGTGTAATGCGTGGCAGACCAAAAAACAAAATGTTGAAGGGGAGTGGGCAGCAAGGCGATTAACGGGAGCCCATCGAGGAAAACAAACCCGACAGGTCTACTATCCCATATAGCGTTTCTTACAAAAACTACTAGAGGGATCGAGCTCTGACCATTCAGCTATCATTCATGGACTGATCCACAGTTACTGCATGGATTTGTCTAATCTCCTCGCGTTGTGGCTTCATGCGTTCTTGTTTGTAATGTGTGTACTTATTACCCTTCGAATTTCTAGTTTTTCAGGAAGCCCTATTCTTCCACACACATGGAGGCAACAAGTGTCTGTACACATGTAGTACCATTGCGAAAAGTTGCATTTATAACGCAAAAGTTTGTTCAAAAACGATCGATTTGCAAAGTCGCGAATCTGTTGGAAGCCAGAAGGACGGAGTTCAAGCAAATCAATGAGTTAACCATGATTACCATGCTGGCGGAGCCACCGTTTATATACGTGCAGCTTCCGTAGACTACAGCGCTACAATAGAAGTAACCTAATGCTTCTGCAGTAATTTTCGTACCAAACAATTATGCAATTACAACTGAATGCGTAAAGATACATGAAGAAATATAGCGGTCGCTGCATGATATCCGTTTCCAGGCATCAGTGCGTTCATAACTTATTCTGCACCCGTACTGCGTACTTATGCGTGCTAAGAAATAAGAGACCGCGTCTTCGTTGAGTGTCCTGCCATAATTTCGTATTTATCCAAATTGTAGCACTTTACGAGTTGTATGCTACAATCATGGCGTACAGAGTTATTGAAGTGTGCGCTTTCATGAGCAGCTGGCTAAGAAACGTTAGAAGGCACGTCGTCTATAGAATGCTTTTTTCTTCCTTCTTTGTAATGGTGCAGCGCCAAACTTACGACCTCTACACTGAAAGGCGAGAAGTAAGCGCCGGGTATTAACTATTCAGGGATCAATAGAGGGAATATTAGAGAATGCCGAAAAAATTCGGGAAACGTGATCCATCCTGCACGACACTCCTTTCGCGTGGCACCCGTGTTTCGCCACCATTAAAGATGTGTATCTAGCAGTACAGGTCTGAAGGCATAGCTGCGCAAGAACAACCACGGCGCCTATGTTCAATACCACGCCACAGACAGTTACCACGGGCACTAAATTTAGTGCCGATCACGTGGACGAGGAAGCACGGACGGAAGAGCACAACACGAAGTGGACGGGCCGAAAGCCATTAACGCCAGCATTACCTTTGGAACGACACCGATCACGGCTGTTCCCTCCGAGGGAGCCACTAAGCCGCCACCATCATCGTAACGACGTACACCGTGCTACTACTGCCGCTGCGCTGGCGGCGCGACCGGGAATCAGGGCCCCGGGTGGGCGATGAGCGGCCACGCAGGCCCGCTGGCGCGTTCCGGGCGCCGATCGCGGCTCGATGATTGATGGCGCCGCGAGGGGCCTGATGGATGGCGGCGGGCGCTTTGTTTACGCGGCGTCCGCGGCGCACGTGGTCAGGCCGCCGGCGAAGCAGGGCTCACCTTGGTGCTGTTTGCGCGTGGTCTTCTTCTCCTTCATCCAGGGGTACTCCGGGACGCCGAGCGGCAACTTGGCCCCGCCGGGCGATCCGCCCAGCGGGCTCTGGCACATGGCAGGCGGCGGCACACCGCCCGGCGCCCGTCCACCTCCGTTGTGGAAGCTCTCGTTGACGTGTGGCAGCGCTGTCATGAACTCCGCCATGGACGGCTGGCTGTTGATGAAGCCCGTCTCCTCTTCCATGGCGGAACACCCCTCCGAAGGGACGATGGAAAAACAAAAAAAAAAGGAAACAACTCGAGGCGTCCCGCTCACGGCATGACGCGGCCGCCGCTCCAAAAGCCCGCGCTGCCCGCTCCGCTTCTACTTCGACTGCTCTCACTCGGCGACGACGGCCGCGACGACTGCCGGCAGCGCCGCGCTGCTGCTCCCATCGACGACGCCCCGCGCGCGTTTCCCGAGGCCACGCCGAGCACGCATTTCGCGCGATTGATAACGGAACGCGGTTCCCCCCTCCGCGCTGGTTGCGTCACGTGGGGGGCAGGCGACCAATGGCGCCCCGCCTTCCGCGCCGCGGCCCCGCCCACCGGGGCGCGCGCGCGCGCGCTCCGTCTGGGCTGCACGGGTGCGCGCGCGCGCGCGTGTTTGCGTGCGTTTGCCGACGCGCTAGCCGCTGGCGACGTGCGCTTGCGCGCGCTCTTCGCGCGACGTCGCCGATGGGTTTGTACGCGAGCGCGCTTAATGACGGCTGACAAATCGGTGCGCCCGGCCCGAAGTGCGGTATCCATCACGTGGCCTTCTCTTTCGCTACGCGCCGGGCTCCCTGGGCTCCCCCCGCACGCACGCACCACAGGTGAGGCGTCGCAGATTCGGGAGCCCCCCTCCCCGCAGGGTCAGTAAGATCTCCTTCCGCAAGGCGTCATGCTGCGCGCCTGACGTGCTCTCTTCAATCATGGCCTGTCACGTTCACGCGGTCGCGCGTCGCTGAAGGCGTCTCGGGGCTTGACGGGCTTCGTTTCGCCGTCGCGGGCCTGTCTGGTCGGGCAAGCCGTCGACACTGCTATAAGCTCATTGCCACCACTGGCGACGAAAAGACCCCATTTTATTCTGTCTCAACAGCGCTGGTGACGGGTCGCGCAGGGGCGAACACATCTCTTTCGTTGAGCACACCAATAAAGAGCGCATTATGACAATTCAATGTTTCAGCTCTGAAAGGACAATGTGAATCAAGGTTGTCGGAATTTATGATATGAACTTGTGAATGATAATGTTTTGAGGTATGAAGAGATGTGGCGTTGTTCTTAACCTATCTTTGCCCGTTGTCACCAGCCGCGAGCGTGGGTTGTTCAAGCCCACATTGTTTTATGTTTTTGTTCGTTACTACAACATTAAGGAAAGCCTGCATTTTCGTTCTTCTTGTGCGAGGATTGCATCGGAACTTCACTCTCTCACTTATACATTTTACTCGCATATTAGCTCCACTCACGTGTGCTGACTCTTTCGAAACAGCTTATTGAGGAAAGAGCCACTCATCAATCAGCGACGCTGTGTGCATGTCATTTGACAGTCTTTGTACTGCCTCTGATTGCGGGCACATATATGCCACTTCTTTCGTTTTATTTGCGTTTCAATACTCATTAATGAAGCACGTTGTGACCCGCCGCGGTTGTTCAGTGGCTATGGTGTTGGGCTACTGAGCACTATTGCGTTCTCCAGGGTAGCGTGTAGGGTAGCAAACCGGTTAAGCTAAACTGGTTAACTTCCCTTCTCCACTTTTTCCCTTCCTTCCTTCCTTCTTTGCTTCCAGGGTAGCGTACCCCACTGCTGCCGAGCTGTTATGACGCCTGTTTTTCAAACCTCGACCGGCGTTACTATTGGGTAGCGTGGTATTGTCGGCGGTCTGCGAGCATCCGGCAGACCATGGCGACCAGTCAAGGACGAGACGATTTCTAGTGCGAAACTTGCGCGGTTTATTCAAAGTTTGGTGAAAGATGATAAGAAGAGAAAAGTGTAGAGAGAGAGAGAGGAAAGGGGAAAGGCAGGGAGGTTAACCAGAGAAAAAAATCCGGTTGGCGTAAAAAAAAGTGTAAAAGTACATTGCGGAGCCCCTTTAACCAGGCTCTCTAACATCGTGGGCGGGATCTTGCTCACGTCAACGTCACGTGACAGGCACTGAGTCTGGTTTGTGGATGGGCGTCTCCCACTTTCAGTGAGCCGGTACGGACCCGCGTCCGCAGGTACCAAGCCCCCAGGTCCGGGATCGGAGGAGCTTATCCTTTCTTCTAGGCGACGTTGGTTCGCAGTTCTCCTGTAGAGCTTGACAGTTCGTGGAAAGGGCGTCTGGTTGGGGATAGGCGGCTGATCCATTGTCCCAGTTGACATCTTCACCAGCATGTCTCCGCTGGAGGCAGCCCGGGGTCCTGTCTAGTTCGGGGAAAGGGTGCACACACGCAAAGGGGCCTGTGAACACCGCAGGGCGTCCGCCGGACCGGCATCCACTCGAGATAACCATAGCGAATTACGAATTCACCCTTCGTTTCGATGAGGCATGGTGGACCAGCATACCTTTTGCACGAGGTGCGCCAGCCGTAGCAGCACGAGGTCGCGGGATCGAGTCCGGGTCACGGCGGACGCATTTCGATGGCAGTGATATGCGAAAATGCCTGTGTACTTAGATTTATGTGCACGTTACAAGAACCTCAGGTGGTCGAAATTTGCGGAGCCCCCTACTACATCGTGCCTCATAATCAGAAAGTGGTTAATTGGCACGTAAAACCGCGTAATTTAATTCTTTTAAGCACGTTGTCGCTTATTTTCATACTGTCTTTTTTAGCGTGCAATTATATGATACTTTGTTTTATGTACGGCTTAACACTAAGCACCGTAGCGCTTACACAGTTGGTGTTCTCGTTTAAATTTTCCTTTCCTTTAAAAAAAAAAAAGACCTTGGTAGTATATGTTCTTGCTACGACGGGTCTGGTGAGAACATTCAGCGCAGGCGCCCAGAAAAAGCAGCGACGAGAAGTGATCAAAAATAAACGAATTTCGGCAGATGTACCACTGCCATTACCACAGTTTGCTGAGTGAAGCGTGGCGGACTTAATAAAAGGACTTCGACAGTATGTCAGCATTTGTCGGAATAATCTAGGATTACCGTTTCACTTATGAATTGGGGACCCGCGCTGCGTGTATGCCAGGAGGGGTTTCGAGGGGGATCGTTTTGTTATGTTTTATCGGCTGTGAGGTCATTAGCACCCGCCCATCAAGTGCTTGTCTTGCATATTGTTTTTGTCGCGAAGCCTCAGTGGCATTCCGAGTGTTCTTTGCGTGCTTGCGTTTACGTGGCATGTCGTGTTCATTTATTATTGCTCTTCATCAACCACAGTACGGTTTGCCGTACGCGTCACCATCGCGTAGCCACGCCATGGTTGGCCTGTAAACAACGTCTCTTCGAGGTCAGAGCATCCTAGCTTTATTAGTGGCGACTAAGGAACTTTGCGTTGTTCGCCAATCCAGAAAATTTTTACGTCACGGTTATCATGACTGCGAGAAAGCAATGGCGACTGCTGATAGTTATGTATCTACTGCCCAGCGTGTTATACGAGCTCGATGAAGGCAATTTTCTTTACATTTGATTACTCATGCTTTAGCGGATAATGAATGTCGAAGACATCATTTTGCTAATATTTCCAACTCCCCCCCCCCTCCCCCCAAGAAGAAGTGCTGTAATATTGCAGTCATTTCATTCTAATGTAACAACGAATATTTCTTTTCTTTATATTAAGAGAATATAACAACGAAGGCAAGCAATAAAGGACACAAAAAATCAATTTTGCGCATTTCAACGCAGGAAAGGCTGCCTGGAAGTGCGGTCATGCAGAGGGCCTTTTTAAACACGCAGAAACGCTAAAAAAATATGCCGCTAATCAAAATGATGTATTCGTGGGTTTTAACGTTACCAAAGCGCCAGTGTGCTTAGGAAAGTAGCCGTACAGTGGAGGGTTACGTGTTAATTTTGACAGCCCAGGATTCTTTACCGCCCACCTAAATCTAAGCGCACGAGTGTTTTTCTTTCTTTTTAATTTTGCATTTCACCACCCTCAATATGCGCCCAGCACCGCCTGGAGTCGAACCCGGGAGTTAATCCTAAGCGGCCATAACCATGCACGAAGCCTCAAAGGCGGGTGCACTTGCATGAGAATAATTGAGCATGGGAGCAACATGCGATATCCCTTACAAGAATGCCTACTAACATTGTTCAGAACTTCTACCAACTTTCTATTTACTTTATTGACATTCTATTTGCATTGACATTCTAGTAACATTTGTTTATACACAGTTAAAATACTTCTTTCTTACTTTTGCGTAAAGAACGTTTTTAATACACCGTTAAAAGACTTCCTTCTCACTTTTGTATAAAGAATATTTTAAATACGCCGTTAAAAGACTTCCTTCTTACTTTTGTATCTACAATATGTTAAATTACACCGTTAGAAGACTTCCTTCTTACTTTTGTATGAAGAATATTTTAAATGCACCGTTAAAAGACTTCCTTACTCTTGCACAGAATATTTTAAGTGCCCCGTCAACATGTCTTCTTGCTTTTGTCTTTATAACAATTTTAGTACTCCGTCAAAATACTCATTACTTTTGTGTAATGTTTTACTATACATCATCAAACTACTTTTTTTCCTGAAGGACCTGTATCCTCAGTACGTCCACAGCTAGTACTGTTTGCCGAAAAATATTTAGAATGGGAAGTAACTTGAGCGTTTTCGTTAACTTTTTCCAACGCACATTAATGCCGATATATGATACTCAGGAATCAAGCTCTTTATATTAAATCATAATCCCAATCCAAGTCGGTAGCGAATCGTTGACGGAGTGCTACTAAAATGTTTTTTAGAACAAAATTTTTTAGAACTAAAAACTGTTAGAACTAATCTTTTTAAACGTTCTACTGGACTACTTGAGCGTGCGGTGATGTCAGCACACTTCGAGAAAATTTGCTCGCGCTACACCACCTGACCGGTGTGATAGCGGAGTACTGTGCAGGCCTCGCACCAGATGCACAACTTTATCCCGGCCTTGGGGCTGGTTAATGAAAGGCCCATTTAAGCTTGAGCCGTGACGCGTGCGGCCTTGCAGAAAACTGCTCATTTCGCACACTGGTTTCCAAATTTTGGCATGCACTGGGCTCGCACATGCAGTGTAAACCGAAGTGTGTGTGCCAGTCTGCGAAATGTGCAAATTTTCTACCGATCACATGCGTTCGGGAAGGCGGGTGGTGTGGCGTGGGGCTCGAGCGTAAATTTGTTCTTGCCACGCGCTGCTATTGCAATGCCACCAATCAGCTTTGCAACGAGATAATCAGGTCAGTGCATTCTGCGATATAAATAGTACACCCTAAGCTGGAACGTGTCAGCATAGTAGCGTCACGATATTTGTTAAAAAGAAGGAAAAGAGCCGAAACTCAGGGTAACACGGCGCTTTAACGTCTAAAAGGCTGCAAAATACCGCTGCTGATGAGTGAGAGCGAGCATTGACCTAATAAGCGCACAAGTCGAATTGAAAGAAATGCTGAACTCTTTGCAAGTAACACCTTTCTGTGAAAAAAGAATGAAATTACCCTTACTGTATAAAAAATGTAGCTTTGTACGCGTCCCTATTCGCACGCTTTCGTCCCGGCTTCATACCGACGGCTTCTGCACATTAAAGGAAACTAATAGGACGTTGCATCAAAGAGAAAACCAAGAAACTATGTCAAACGATCTGCTTTACGGCGATGGTAGCTTGCTGCGTGTAAAAACAGATTGAAAAGAAATAATTATGCACTGTTAATATTCAGTATTTCGCTTCATAACACGGCGACAAAATTTTGGGCTCCGACAAGGGGTCATCATGACACCTGTAATTAAGGCATTCCGGATACCAAGAGCCAGGATATCACAGGCCATAATTTTGCCGTTGTTCGGGCGTCTGAAAACCGCAAACGCCATAGCCGCCACGCTCTGGACGTGTATTTGACTATAAAAAATACTACTGCAATAGGCTTCAGGATTATTTTGCGCTGGGCGTTTTGGAGCAAAGTTTTGTCTTTGAAAGCGGCAAGTGCTAAATTATGTTCTTGCGCAAAATAGGGTAACCACATAATTTACCCAATATTATTTTGTTTTTCTGTGCTTATTACATTTGGAGAAAAAAAGCCGGTTTTCACAACAATAATTGTCTCGAAAGATAAAACTGTACAACCCCGAAATGCACAACAAAATTGAGCTGGCTGTCTTGTCAGCATTTTTTTTTTTTTCAACTTCGACCACGAGGTACATTCCTCCTCTAAGTGCGGTTCCCAGAAAGGAGGTGCGCCCACAAAGGCCGGTCACAGCTTTCACCGAGAGGCCATGAATATCTAGGTATCAGTCAACTATCCCATGGTGGAGAGAGGGAGGGGAGGCATGGTTCGGCGTAAAGACGGGCTTTAGTTCCGCGGCGGTCAACGCGAAATGGGTGGATGTAAGGAATGTCACATGCCTTTCTCTAGAATAGCAGCTTGGGCTTGTTGGTTTTCCATCCTGGTGTTAGCAGCGCAAAACGTATACGAGACGAGAGGACGACAACACAAGCGCTGACTTTCAACAACGTTTATTTGAAAGAAACGCGGCTTCAGACACGTGATCGCACATCATGTGAAACACTCGCACATTTTCTTAGTTTTTTCATTAGTTCTTTTTCTTAGACAAGTGCGAATGTGAAAGAAAATCATTCGCACTTGTTTAACCACTGCAACCTATGTCATTGTGAACTGGTATTTTTTGACACTGATATTTTGTTTTCGAGTAAAAATGAACCAACGCGTCAAATTACAGAAGCATTCCATATAGTAAGGCGTGCTTAAAAATACACCAGTCAGCAATTGGTTTTTATCACTGACAAAAAAATTGTATTCTTGAATACTGCTTCAAGCTCTGTAATCTGTTTATATAAGATCGGATGACACGTTTTGCACATGCTCGGGGCAGATCGCTGGCGCTTTTCCGTTCTGTTTCTTTCCAAAAATAAACAGTTGTGAATAAGCGCTCGCGTATCCACCTTCTCTGCGTTCGGGTCTATTGTGCGCGCTACAAATTTCACCATGAATAAACCATGCAATTGACTTTTTGAGTGAGTAAATTATTTATGCAGATAATTGGTCAAGAAAACATTTTGGGAAGCTGAATTTATTCAGGCCACAACATTGGGGGCTATAACAATAGTTTTAGGCTGTTCCTTTTTTTTTTGCGAAAACGACCTTGCACACTTTCGTAATTTAAATAACACGTAGTAAATAAAACGCAGCAAAGGATATGCATTGCAAAATGTGCCCCATCATTTCCTCTGCAAGTAAACAGGGATGACAGTTACAATTTTAGCATTCATATGGAACTTGCACGTGAACCTTGTTAAAAAGCTGTTTTATGTATGTGATGGGCTAACCTGAACATGTTAACACTGACCATCTTGTTTCTGTGCAGGGTTCACTCTGCAAACATTCTGAGAGACATCAGCTCTGAATGTAAAAAATACATTATAATCGATACTTGCTAGTGATTATGCGACAGCCGCCATGCCTAATCAACTAAGTCATTATTCATTTAATTATATTTATTAATTTCTCTATTACTTCTCTCACAATTCTGTGTAAGTACACTTTCGTGTGAATAAACTTCTTTCAGTGCAAACTTGCATCGGCTTTCCATGTGCATGTACCTTCTAGGTTGCATACTGCCTTTTACCATCGTGTTCAAACATACTGACGAATTTTTACACTATGCTACTAGGTCCTATGTTGGACAAATATTACTAGGGGATAGTAACGTCAGTAGCAAGTACATAGGCACATGTGTGTAAAATATTGCCAGAGAGTTACTACGGAGCCTAAAGACTTGTGTTGGTTGACTGTTACTAGAATGTTTACAGATCATCTATGAACATGCTTCAATTGAAGTCCGGTGGCCAATTCTTGATAGGATGTTACTAGGGTGTATAAAGACAAATGTTAATAGGTGATTGGTAGGACGTTGGCAGAACGTTTACAAACATTGCTCAATTGGAGGAATGTCAATATGGTGTAAAAAGAAGGCCCGTTAATAGGGGATTGGTAGGAAGTTGGCAGAGCGTTTACAAACATTCTTCAATTGGAAGAATGTTAATAGGTGATTGGTAGGATGTTCACAAAAATATATGGACATTCTTCCTTTGAAAGAATGTTACTAGGCTTTATAAAGACAAATGTTCATATGAAATTGGTAGGAAGCTTAAAGACATCGTATGAACACGTTTCTATTGGGATTTGGTGGCCATTTGATTCTAGGGTGTTACTAGAGCGTTGTTATAGGATGGATAAAGACAGCTGGTAGTATTTCAATTGACTGTCGGTATGTTCTAGTAACAATAGTCTAAAGACCGTCTAAAGATGTTGCTAGAAATTTTTATGCGGGATTTTACTCAAGCATATCACGTCAGGGAAGTTACATGCGAACTGAACGTTTGTGGTGATATCGACAAAAAAAAAAGAGTCGGCATTACCTGAGTTATGTCATAGTTATAGACGCAATGTTATTTACGCCAGCGTCCCGAGCGAAGTCCTTGGAATGGAGGAAAAAGAGTTCTTCACGTAAATTAAAAACGGTAATTCAGCTGGCGGCCACGGAAGGATTTGACTGCTCAGTCATTGCAAGTTATTACGCAAGAAAACTAGGCAAACTCGAGGTCACTGCATGACGGTACTACCCATTCAACATAAACACGTTCTGAAAAAAAAAAATTCATTCGGAGCGAATATTTCACGAATAGCTAGCAGTGTGCCTCTGATTATTTAATGTAACATTATGCCTTTGAAGCGACTCGCAGGTATAATCAACGTACGCATGTCTTCTTTTTTCGCCGGCAAGGAAGGCCTAATCGCAACATTTAGAAATATCAATAATATCAAGGTATTCGATATTGCACCGTGGATTCCATGAAAATCGGTTTGAACAAGAAATTATAGATTCGTATTCTAAATCCCGAAAAATCGCAGGCTTGTAAGAGAAGAAGATATCGTTGAATGCTTTGAGGACCTCAGGATCAAGAGATAAAACATTTTAATGTGACTAATGCAGAGGTCGGTGTTACGGTTGGCGTGTAACACCCCGGGCAAAAAAGATGCTCCACCACGATGCCTAATCAAAACGAAGGATGAATTCTTAATTTTCCATGGTTGTCTCGAGTGGACGACCGGTCTGGCAGGGCCCCGCAGTGCTTACAGGCTGCTTCGTGTGTGTGCATGCCTAAGCGGAACGAAGGATGGGTGCCTAATTTGCGGTGGTTGTCTCAAGTGGATGCCAGTCTGGCGGACGCTCCACAGTGTTCCCAGACCCCTTTGTGTGTGTGCTGGAAAACCCTTTCCGCGAACCAAAGAGGAGCCCCGGCTGCCGCCAGTGGAGGCATGCTCGCGAAGACGTCAACTGGCACAATGGATCAGCCGCCTATCCACAACCAGACGCCCTTTCCACGAATTGTCAAGCTCTACAGAACTTCCGCGAACAAATGTCGCTTAGGGGAAAGGATAAGCGCCTACGATCCGGACCTGCTGGTTGCTACCTGCGGAGGCGGGCTTGTGCATGGTCGCCGGGTGAGTGGGTCCGCCGCCAAGCACCGTGGAACACAGTGCATATCACGAGACGTTGACGTGAGCAAGATCTCGCCTACGACTTTAGTGGGCCTATTTAAAGGGCCCCGCAGTGTACTTTGTCAATTCATTCTCTTATTATCTTTCACCAACCATTGAATAAACCGTGCAAGTTTCGCACTAGAAGTCGTCTCGTCCTTGCCTGGTCGCCATGGCCTACCGGATGCCTGCAGCCCGCCGACAACGCCACGCTACCCAATAGTAACGTCGGTCGTGCTTCGATAAACAGGCGTCGCAACAACTCTGTAGCGGTGGGGTACGCTACTCTGGAGAACGCAACATCGGTTAGAGGAGCTTGGCCTCTGGCGTGTTAACCTGCGTAGTGAAAAGGGAGAAAGGGGAAGGAAAATCAGAGAGGGAGTGAGGATGATGATGATAGTAGGCACTCTGCAAAATATACGCTGCTCACTACGACGCGGGCTTCGTGCTGCTCGGGATCTGGGTGTGCGCAGGCAAACGTGCGTTAGCTGCCCGTTGAGTAAAGTAGTGACAAGCCATGTTTCATGTCATCGAAAAGCAGCTGAACGTCCAGCTTCAACCAGTGGGCAATTGCTTTCACGGTGACATGAAAAATAACTCTAGAACTAAAGAAAAGGACTCAACTACGCGGGATGCTTAATGAGTCACACATTGCATATTATTTGCGTTAGCGTCAGGCGCTATTATACTATTCTGCTGCCAGACTTACAATAGAACACTTAATGCCAATGTTCCGAGCTTCTCAAGCGGTCTTCTTCTGAGGAGGTATTCTGCAAGAGTTCATCTATTAGACTATCCATTTCGGCCGTTCCTGAATAGCTAGGGCCGCTCGTCTCCTCATCGCTCGTACAGCTGCATCCAATCAGCAGCGGCCGAAATGGACAGTCCACTGGGTGGATCGACTCTTACAGAATGCCCCCCCACCCCCTGGTTTTTGCTCTAGAGACTGGCCTCGACATCATCATGGCCACCATGTTGAAAGTCTGCTCCTCGATGTAATGAGCTTTTTCCCGCATTATCACCAATAACGCCGTCAAAGGTGTGCAGGCCGTTACGATATGACGGCGGCGACGTCACCTGCAAGCTGACCATTATTGAGCAAAGGAAAGAGCATGCGCTCTCTCGCCAAAGGTGGAGCCTCGCCAAAGAAATGGGACTGTGGTTATTCCGGGATTTCGTGAGTATCGCTTACATGGCGTGGACAAAATGGTCCATAAAAATTCAGCAACGTGTTATTCTACTCGTTGGAGGCTGTTGTGCCCGGCGGCCCTCCAGATCGGTGAAGATGCTACAGCTGCGACATGCCGTTGTCACGCCTCCATTCGTCATACTGTCAGCAGCCCAAATTGGCCTGTCCACGAGGAAAACGACAGCAGCAGAAGCTGCACATCAGCAATTATGAATTATGATCGTTTTCTAGGTATCTTGTAAGCAGCTCTTCGTAATCTGGCGACGTGTGTACTGCTGGCGACAAACTGGAGGGTTGAGGTTGGTAAAGTAAGAGGTCGGATATCAAGATTGCACTCACTGCCGACGGAGGCGCTTCGGGTTCGTCATTGGAGTTCCATAGGTTTGATAGGGCTCTGTAAAGCCCTCAAACTCCTGGATAAGTTAAGTGGTGTCCTATATATATACTCAACATTGCAACGTAAAACCACAGGTATTGGTGGACTGTAGCAAGTCGTTTCTATCGCAATTTTTCCTATACATATTCTTCTATTCACAGTATACAATATTAAATCGAACACATGAACGAAATTAGATGATCGTCCTCTGAGTGAACAGGCAGTACTAGAGTGCCGTCCCCACCGATCCTCGGCTCGGAAGGCAGTGAAAACCCCTTTGCGCTTTTTCACAACGTCTGGTACGAGCGGCTTTGACTCAAGTACTGTCCGTGCACGTCTCTATACCCTCTGTCTCTCCCTTCTTTCTCTTCCCCTTCTCCCAGCGTAGGGTCGCCAACCAGACTCTTGACTGGTTAACATCCCTGCCTTTCTTATCTCTCTCTCTCTCTCTTCAGTTACTAGTCAGTACAGCGCCGATTTTTTCGTAGACTCCTTCCCGTCATCCCAAACAGCAGTACGCCTTGTCCGCCCTACAGCAGCTTCACATGGTCTGTCAGCCCGCATTTGCCTAGCGTTAAATGTCGCATAGAGCGACATTAACCTTGGGTCCATAACTCGTCATTCTGGCGTATACACTTTCGGAGACAGGAGTCGCATATCTGGGGCTCGCGAAAGAAGAAAACGTGTGTGCGAGAACAGCTAGTGCAGGAGAAAGAAGGATGGCCGAGAGCTTTTGGTGTCAGAGTTCGCAGCTTTTCTCCAGCACGGCAGCAATTTTCCCAAAGACAGCCGCGAATAGGCTCTACACCCCCTCGCCTCCTTCCCGCGGAGTACAGTATACGTGGCATACCGCAGACCACGAGGGCGCGCGCAAGCCACTTGGCGCCACAACTACATGTATGGCGTCATCGATGACTTCTCCACTGCGCCACGTGCTTGGGCGCTCGCGGGGTCCCTTGGGACACGGCGCAGCGGAATCGACAGCCACCCAGCGCAGACTCACCCAGCGCCGACGGCGGCGGCGTGGACTAGGGATTGGCCAACCGTCTTTCTATAAACGTGTTTGGGTCAGGGTCGGCGTCTTGTGTTTTGCCACCACACCGAGGCGCGTGAATACGTGAAACCGTTCCCGTGCAGCCGAGAGGAGATACAGTCTCGCGGCGTATATAGTCTCGGAAAAGCGCGACCAGGCCGGCCGGCCGACCGCTCGAGGCCATCGGGAGGCATTACAACAAAGGAGACGACGCCTGCGCCGTCGAAGTGACTCAAGGTTCATTGCGCATTGGAGCACGGGCAATGTCACGCTCGCCACGCTCTCTGCGGCGCGGCAGCGCGACGTAATGCTCCGTGTTTGCGGTCCGGGCCCGACTTGTGTGTCAAGGCTTTCTCCGCCGTCGCTGCATGCAGGAACGGCCTCGTCGCCGTTTTTTCGCGGCGCTTTCGGAGTTCGTACGTACGCTGTGGATGTGCTGCGCGTTCCCCCTCTTCCGCCTTGGGAAAGGAATCGTCGAATGAGCATCTATATACTATGCCTGCGCGCTCGCACCCGGTCTGTCTTGCCGGGACGGCGGCGCGAATGCATGCGGCTCGGAACTGTGTGTGCACGTGTGTGTGTGTCACTCTCGAGGTAAATTGTCGATTGTGGGCTTCCACGGCGCGACGCAAAAATGGTCGTGCGCTAGATTCCCCCCTCTCCCCTCCCTCCCCAGCGTTGCTTTCCGCCGTCGTCTTGTCTTCTCGCGTGTTCCGGTTTACTGCCCTTGGGCTCGACATCCAGAGTTGGGCGGTTGCGGTTGCCCGTTCTTATTCTTTTTGTTCCGTCATCGCCAATGCTCTTTGACCTCGAGGGACGATGAGCCAGCGCATGGGCGCGAGAAACGCTCTTGCCGGTTAATTCTTCTTGGATGTGCAATTCGCAACACCGAAATGGTCTTCTTCGTTCAGCATATATACAGATGGGCACAGAATGAAGGCTGTAGGGAATACACTCTACGTCAGAGGACGCGTGCGTGCTGCTGAACGATAGTGGTAGGGATGCTGCTACAGGCGCGGTTACAGCCACAGCGGCCGCCTCTGCTTTTCTTTGCGCGCCAAATATGTCACTATGTGTCAGTCGGTCTTGCCTCGATCTCGCTGAAATGTGAGAAGAATGCGTGACACTTCCTTCCGCTCTTTCCGCGGCCCTTCCGGGAACACTGACCCCCGTGTTCTATACAACGGTGCTTAACTCACTCTATACCCTACATCTAGAACAGAACAAGTGGATGGAAGCGCCGGACGTCGACAGAAGTGGTCGCGGTTCTTCATTGACACACCACGGCAATACTTTATGAGCGTAGTCTTTTTCAATAGGCGGCGCTGTGCTTAACTCGGTTGAGTGGCGGAAGACGTTCGAGTGGAGGATCGTTCCAGAATACGGGGTAAATGTTCTACACGTTCCTGAGGGAACGCTCTTCTTCGGGTGCTGTCCAGAAGCCTCCAAGAAAAAGTTCTAGGACACTGGTCCAGACAGGTTTCGGCACTCAAGGCCTTAATGGCTTTGCTGAAGTTTGTAAGGGCCTGTGAATTGTGCGACCGCCTTTAACTGTTGTAACGCGTAGCGTCGCGTTACTGTGTGAATTTTTCTCGTTTTCCCTCTTCTTGCTCCTTTTATTCCCTTCACCCTTTTCCGCAGCACAGGGTAGCCTGCCGGTACTTTTCCCTGGGTAGCCTTCCTGTCTTTCCTTCCCTTTTGTCTCCCTCTCTTTCTCCTTCCAAGGTAGAAGAGCTTGCAGGACGAGATTAAATGTTCTATATATATATCGCCTACTTCATCGCACTCATTGCAAGATGGAGGAGCAGTACCGCTGACTTTGGACACCCGCGCAGGAGTGCAGGCCGATCTTGTCCTTACTAGTTACAGGAGGGTCGCTTCCGTGTGGCTAAGTCTATTTACGGCACCGGGCTGATGCGGTGGCTTCCATAGCGAACGAAACTGGCAAAGAATTGTCTCTTCGGTAAGTTGATGATTCACCGGAGTTCTCGCAGTTGGCTATCCTGAAAGCGCTTCATTGGCGATCATTGATCACTGGCGATCACTGATCTTTCGTTGTCGGCGACAGTCACCAAACGGACCTGCGCCGGAAGCTGTGATGTTCTCGGATACGAAATCAGCAATTCAGCAATCGTCTCGCGGAATGCCTCCGAACAAGCTGTCATCAGTCACTGGCTTCCGTTCATGAAATCGCCAAAAAATGGATTGAGATAGCGTTTCAGTGGATATCCTAGCTGCTGAATTAATTGAGCTTCCTGCGGGGCGCACCGAAGAAAACATCGACTACCTGTTGTGCCACTGTCCGAGATATGCCCCAGAGAGACAAGAACTTGTCAAAGCTTTTCAAAAACTGGACAATCGGCCACTTTCTGTTCAAGTGCTGCTGGAACACCGCCCCCATCGCCCGTCGGCACATAAAGCGGTGAAGGCGCTTTTGTGTTTCTTAAGGACGACGGGTTTGTGCGACCATCTGTGACTTTTAAGGCAATTTCTGTAAGACCACACGCGTCAGCGAGGTCAACGCAATTTCCTTCTTTCCTTCCCTCCTCTCTCTCCCTGTGATCTTTGTTTTCCCCCTTCCCATTCCCCCGGTGTAGGGTAGCCAACCGGACGTTATTCTGGTTAACCTCCCTGCCTTCTACTTTACTCTTCCCTCCCTCCTCCTGCGGGGGGCAGAACATCCGCACACATATCCTCGAAGATGTGCTTCCTTGCTCTACCATCCGCATCCATTGAACGCGAACAGAAACTTAAGAGAACTCGCGTTGTGCCTAAGAACATGAGCTCAAGATTTAGTCTATCTGTAGCCAGCTGATAGGCATACCGCAATCCCAAATGTATATTTTGGATCCTCAGGTATGTCGCGATTACAACAGGCTAACCCGGAAACTGGTGTAGGCTAACCCGGAAACGCAGTGACGCATTCTAATTCTTCATACTCCTTGTGCATATATAGCCCGATTCACCAAAAGCTAAACAATTTAGATGAATAGCTCTGTTGAATTTAGATGAAAATCTCTTGAGAAATAAAGGGTGTGTTTTAGCTGGAAAACCTCAAAAACATTACCTTGCACACTACATTGCAAACGTCTCGACAAATTTCGGTTATGATAAAAGCTTACTATATAATTTTCCTTTTTCTCCTTGACAGAGGAGGGAAGGTTGCGTGTATGACATGAAACTTGTTGATGATTCGTGCGCAATATGTATACATCCTGCATCTGTGCGAACCGCCCATGGGTGCGTTGGAAAGTACTGCTTAAGTGCAGTAGTGGGGACTCACGCGAGCCGTCGATCGCGGCCGGTGTTTATCCGCGACTATCGCGACGAATCCCCGCTCACTCCTTTGATTCAGTCACTCACGAGCTGCACCGGCATCGCTTGTAAAGCTCCCGGCGCGTGCGTTAAGGGGAGGAAGGGAATCCTCCGGCGCGTCGGTGGACACTATTTGCCTGCGACTGAAACAAGCCGCAAAACTCTCTGATGCGGGCGCGCAATTCGCGACGTAATGGGATCTGTTCGCGATACCTGCTTTGGCGATTGGTTTTCCTTATTGCGATTTTGCCGGGCTGCAAATCGTCTCCGCAGGTGCCAAGAAAAGCCACTCGCTTTGTTCTTTCATTTCTGTCTCTCTCTCCTCCGCCTCTCCCTTCTTTCATAGGCTTACGAGCACTTGGTGCCTCTCTCGTGTTTGTGAGTTTTACGATAGGAAACTCCGCGTGCCCGTTCCTCCGAAACAGCTGCGGGAAGGACGATATGACAACGGATTTTTCTGTGGCCAACGTTCACAGCACCCGATTCTTACAGCGACAGACATCGCAGCGCGGCGCGCAAGAACAATGATCCATCACGGCTTTCAGCGGAGGCTCGATCGAGCCCTCAAGGTTGCGCGCTCGAAGCCGCAGCATGTGATGTCTTTCTTCCTGTATGTGTGGGTTACTTTCTTTGACTTTCTTTGGGTTTCTGGATTGCTTCTACAGGTGTGCCGCAGGCGGGCCTCTATTCACCCAGTCTGCTCCGATCGTGCCGCGAAAGAGAGATAGGGTTTATTTCAGTTACATTTAGTCCGCGTTATCTTTCTTTTTCGATCACGCACCGCAGAACTGAACGAATTTATTCGGAGATCCACGATGAACGTGCCAATATACTCAGCAGAAACTACTCAGTTACACCACTCCGCTAATAGTGTTTTAGGGTGTCTGTCCTCTGAAACTGGACCATGTGGACATTGAGCCTGTAATCAGGCTATCGAGAAGACCGGGAAGTGATGCTCTTAATAAAGGGGAATTGAGACATCCACCCATTCGTAGCAAATGCTGCAAAGGAAACCCATACGGGTTCCTCGAAAGAAAAGCCTCGCAGTTGAAGAAATATTCATCCTGGTCCGAGTCCCATAGGAATGCTGCTAAGGAAACCCACACGGGTTCCTCGAAAGGAAAGCCTCGTAGTTGAAGAAAAATTCATCCTGGTCCGAGTCCCATAAAAATGCTGCAAGGGAAACCCATACGAGTTCCTCGAAAAAAAAAGCCTCGCAGTTGAAGAAAAATTCATCCTGGTCCGGGTCCGATAGGAGACAGAGAGAACAACTAGGTGAGCGTCCAGTTTGCCACGTACCCTACAAAGGGGATTAAGCAAAGAGGGAACAAGAAGAGTGAAAGCGAGGGAGAAGGAGCGCTGGGCGTGGAAGCCGAAGGTTAAACGGTGCCTGAAGCAGGCGTCCATTTCAAGAACTACCCTAGTGCGCGAATAGCTGTTTGGGCCAGCGACGGATATGGCCACGCTCCTAGTATTTCAGACTCCGAAAATGGCCTAGAGTCCAGCCAGTTCAATGGAATTATAGCTGAAAAGAGGCGCTGGACGTCGTCGCGAGAAGTGTACGCGTCATGTGTTTTGTACTTTCCTCGCATCCGTAGGAGTCGCAAGTCGGAGTGTCGGTAGTGCGGGAAGAATAAGCGTTGGTAAACGCCTCTCGCAGTCACCGGCGATACAACAGTGCTGCTTCACGGCGGCGGAGGCTAGTTGTCATTTGTAGCCGCAGGAAAAGATCCACGTTTCGCATTTGGCGATCGGACACACCCGAGAAAGCTTTGTGCGATCAAGTAGACAAAGTTCCCGTGCAGCGTTCCTTATGACGATTGAGGAACAAAGCACATCTAATAATAATAAAAAAAAACCTGCCTGCTTCTCCGTGTAGACATTTAGACTGCTGCTAATGAAAACTTCTGTCGTACATAAATGTACACCGAATACATGCGATGAACTCCTGTGCACACTTCAAAACTTTTTGTAACGTCACGCCTCATCCCCCCCCCCCTCCCATTATTTGGTAGGATATTTCCTGGCAAGGAATACATATTTGTGGTTGTCTGTGAAATTATTTGCGCAAGAAAAAAGAAAATGTGCGGCAACCTAAGGACGTCTTTCATATATATGGGTGCTGCGTTTCTTTAGAGCCGCTACGAAGACCACCGAGGCAGTGGCCCTGTGGCAATTATATGGCATTAAAGGGCAACTCCGGGCGTTTTTTTTAACCATATTAGGACATTGTCATTTTCAAATAGTACTGACGGTCCTGTCACCTATAGGGTGGTTTAATTTGCTTGGAACTTCATCAATAATTTTATATAACCAATAAACGGGATACCGAAACGGGTAGGAGCTTCGTGTGACGTCACGACGAGTGAATGAGGTCAGGTCCTACACTACCACAATGTAAACACGCAGAACTCGTGCTAAACGCGCAGTACACGTGGCGCTAACACGAAAGAAGCGAAGCTGATGATGTATCTTGACGACAGAAGAAACTTTTACAGAGTTTCCGAACTAGACAGCGGCGACTTAAGCGACGATTTCAGCGACAGTGGGGCGTAGACTCTGACGTCGCAAACACAGGGTGGCCAGTAGAAAGTCATGAGTTCAGAACGCAACCAATTCTTAAATTTTATTTGCAAGAAAATTAAATGACTTGCCGCCATATAGCATCGCTATATAATGCTAAAGAGAACATATAGTCAAAATGTTGTTAACATCAATGGACATCGAGAAATCGCCGGAGTTGCCCTTTAAAGCAGCAAGCTGTGCAAGTGTCCCAGATATAGCGGAGTTATCATTCTGCTACGGCCACTGAAGGCCGCGCATCACAACAATATCAGCGACCTAACCTAGGACAACCTCAGCGATATTCTCGGAGCACTCTTCAGCGATCGTGGCAGACGGCGACCGGAACATCGGCATTCCAGGATAACACCACGTCACTCAGTGTTGGACATATTATTCTACCCATGCTGTTTGCAGCAGTTCTAGCAATTGTCACAGCTTTATCTCAGGCGAAAAAGCCTCCAGAGGTAAATACACTATTGTCTATGGAGCCATTAATGAGCCAGCTCTCCATATCAATGCTATCGGATGGCAATCCTGAATAGCCATTACGAAAATGTAATATTTCAGTGGAACGCTAATAGCCTTCAATCCAAATCTGCTGATTTTCGTAAGTTAGTTTCACAATGCAGCTTCCCTGTGCTGTCCATATAGAAGGCTGGAGTACATGATGACTTTTGTCTTGCTAATTACATAATATATAAATCGTCTCGTCCAGCTGGAAGCAGTAGAACAATGGTCTGCGTTCGAAAAGATTTGCCCTCTCACCTCATTCAATCAAGCAGTTCAGATTTTCCTGAATATGTAGCCTGCAAGGTATATCCCGCTGAAATATGTGTAACAGTCGGAAGTATATACCTGCAAGCATCGAGACGTATTACGATTGATAATTTGGTAAATATTTTTAGCATCACAATATCAAACATTATCATATGAGGGGACTCTAACGCACTCACCGTAACATGGGGGAGTAATCAGCTTGATGCCCATGGGAATATTGTTCAATGCGCCGCGGAAAGATACAATATGTCGGCATCGAATAATGGATCTGTGAGATCTATGCGTGTATATCGCTACAGCAGTTGCATAGACTTAACACTGTGCTCTAATGATCTTGTTACAGGCGCTGGACGGACAACAGACACAGAAACACGTGGAAGCGATCACTTCCCAATTCTTATATCACATCCACAATTAAAAAGTTATGCAAAACAAAAATATGTGGATGTAACAGACTGGCAACTGTTTCGTCAACACTTGTTCAGTCGAGTGGATTGTGAAGATGACACAGAGAAGCTCACATCAGTGATACAAGAAAAAAATGAAAATTTGTGAGAAACAAGTGCCCATTTCTGACGAGTACACATCAGTTGATGGAGAATACGAAAATTTGAGCGCTGTAAGAACAAGAGCAAAAAGAGCTAACTGCCGGAGTTGAGATATAGAACCATATAGAAATTCGCAGCAAATCCACTAAGTCATGCGGAGACGACTACAAAATTTAGGGGTAAGAAGATGGCGTGAATTTTGCGACACCTTGTTCCCCCCTGACACCAGTTCCACGAGTATGAATGGCTATTCGTAAATTAAGCTTTTGTTCAAACACAACCATTTCGTGCTTTCGCAATATCTAAGGATACTTCAGAATTAGTGATTGCCGAGGAAGTCTACAAAATTACAACTAAAAGAGGCGTATCTATTACTAGTGCTGAGTTTCAATGTTGAGTTGAAGTGGCAAAACAAAACGTGCTTGCGCGTTTTCAGTCACAACGTACACCTACTACGAATTCTCTATGATAGAGCTAAAATGTGCGCTTGCGTCTTGTAAGACAAACACTGCTGCAGGTCCAGATTTTATTACATGCGGTACGTTGCAAAACATGGGACCTAATGGTTGATTGCAACTTTTGAAATTACTCAATGACTTGTGGGAAAAGGAGTTTCTACCTGACTCTTGGAAAACGGCACGTGTGATACCTATAGGGAAGCCTGGCAAAACACCCCTTTCTCTAGTTACTTAGTTTCTAGTGACTTAACCAACCGACAGCAGTTTTTTAAAATTAATAACTTTACATCTTCGTATTCTTCTGCTAAAACTGGTGTGCCTCAGGGATCTATCCTAGGAGCCATTTTGTTTTCATTACATGTTAACGACGTTCCGTGAGTTCTCACATATGCCAAATCTGTCATGTACGCGGGCGATGCCACATTGGTATTTACAGGCCAATCACTTCATGAAGTAATGCACATTGCTAATGCAGAACTAATCCGCATTTCATCATGGTTTGTAACAAATAAGCTTAGACTAAACAAAGCAAAAACTCAATACATGGTTTTTCTTTCTAAGCCTAGTAATGTTAACACTGGATCGCTGCAAATGTCTTGATAATAGCACTCTGAAGCAGGTGAACACAATTAAATATTTGGGGGTTACACTAGACGGCAGTTTGAACTGGAAGCCGCACATTGATAACGCATGTTCGAAACTAGCACCAGCGTGCTATGGGCTCTTAAAGGCGAGGGCATGTTTCGATATTTCGATTTTGAAAATGATTTGCTTTTCTGTCATTCATTGCCATACCACATACTGTTGCGAATCATGGTCTTCCACATTTAAAACATATTTGGATCGGATTCTGCGCTTACAAAAGAGAGCGGTGCGGATAATGACGTTTACAGATCCGTTCGAATCCAGCAGTCCTTTATTTTGCAGGTTGAAAATACTTCCTAATACCTTATCCTCCGAAATAAAAGTCGCTATTTTAGTGAAGCAAAGGGGGAAGGCAGCTGGGGAGGATCAGGTAACAACAGATTTGCTGAAGGATGGTGGGCAGATTGTTCTAGCGAAACTGGCCATCCTGTATACGCAATGCCTCATAACGTCGAGCGTACCGGAATCTTGGAAAAACGCTAACATAATCCTAATCCATAAGAAATGGGACGCCAAAGACTTGAAAAATTATAGACCGATCAGCTTACTATCCGTTGCCTACAAACTATTTACTAAGGTAATCGCAAATAGAATCAGGAACACCTTAGACTTCTGTCAAGCAAAGGACCAGGCAGGATTCCGTAAAGGCTACTCAACAATAGATCATATTCACACTATCAATCAGGTGATAGAGAAATGTGCGGAATACAACCAACCCTTATATATAGCTTTCATTGATTACGAGAAAGCATTTGACTCTGTCAAAACCTCAGCAGTCATGGAGGCATTACGGAATCAGGGTGTAGACGAGCCATATGTAAAAATACTGAAAAATATCTATAGCGCCTCCACAGCCACCGTAGTCTTCCATAAAGAAAGCAACAAAATCCCAATAAAGAAAGGCGTCAGGCAGGGAGATACGATCTCTCCAATGCTATTCACAGCGTGTTTACAGGAGGTATTCAGAGACCTGGATTGGGAAGAAATGGGGATAAAAGTTAATGGAGAATACCTTAGTAACTTGCGATTCGCTGATGATATTGCCTTGCTTAGTAACTCAGGGGACCAACTGCAATGCATGCTCACTGACCTGGAGAGGCAAAGCAGAAGAGTGGGTCTAAAAATTAATCTGCAGAAAACTAAAGTAATGTTTAACAGTCTCGGAAGAGAACAGCAGTTTACAATAGGCAGCGAGGCACTGGAAGTCGTAAGGGAATACATCTACTTAGGGCAGGTAGTGACTGCGGATCCGAATCATGAGACAGAAATAATCAGAAGAATAAGGATGGGCTGGGGTGCGTTTGGCAGGCATTCTCAGATCATGAACAGTAGGTTGCCATTATCCCTCAAAAGAAAAGTGTATAATAGCTGTGTCTTACCACTACTCACCTACGGGGCAGAAACCTGGAGGCTTACGAAAAGGGTTCTACACAAATTGAGGACGACGCAACGAGCTATGGAAAGAAGAATGATAGGTGTAACGTTAAGGGATAAGAAAAGAGCAGATTGGTTGAGGGAACAAACGCGAGTTAATGACATCTTAGTTGAAATCAAGAAAAAAAAATGGGCATGGGCAGGACATGTAATGAGGAGGGAAGATAACCGATGGTCATTAAGGGTTACGGACTGGATTCCAAGGGAAGGGAAACGTAGCAGGGGACGGCAGAAAGTTAGGTGGGCGGATGAGATTAAGAAATTTGCAGGGACGACATGGCCACAATTAGTACATGACCGGGGTCGTTGGAGAAATATGGGAGAGGCCTTTGCCCTGCAGTGGGCATAACCAGGCTGATGATGATGATGATGATGATGATGATGATTTTAGTGAATAACATAGGTCGCAATCACTCATTGTCGTTTAGTATACTTGTGATTCCAACACGAAATACTAGATATGCCACCGACATAAATTTTGTTTTATATACCAGTTACCGGAAACACATACGGTCAAAAAACTAATTCACGCTCACGGCATAAAGGTATGGAACGACTTATCAATGGAAATAAAGAGCGCCAGTATCTTTGTGTTCTCCATAAAAACATTATACTTATCAAAGATCTGTTAGGAATGTTGCACTGTCTTTATGGTGATATTGTTTCTGTAATCATACTATCTTATTGCTGCACTGATGTATGCCTTTCCTCTTTTGTTTCTCACCCGCCGTGGTTGCTCAGTGGCTATGGTGTTGGGCTGCTGAGCGCGAGGTCGCGGGATCGAATCCTGGCCACGGCGGCCGCATTTCGATGGGGGCGAAATGCGAAAACACCCGCGTGCTTAGATTTAGGTGCACATTAAAGAACCCCAGGTGGTCGAAATTTCCGGAGTCCTCCACTACGGCGTGCCTCATAATCAGAAAGTGGTTTTGGCACGTAAAACCCCATGATCAATCAATCAATCAATCAATCAATCAATCAATCAATCAATCAATCAATCAATCAATCAATCAATCAATCTTTTGTTTCTCATCCTGATTAATTATGTACAAGCGATACGCGATTGTTCAACTTTGTCTTAATTGTTGTTGCACAAACGCACGTATACCATATGGGCCTGCACTATAGCCTCGGCTATGGGCCAGCAGTTGCTTGTTATGCTAATGTACAAGTTTATGATGAAATACATAATGTCATGAAAAAAATGTATCTTGAGTCCTTTCGCCCTGTGTATTTGACGAGCTGTTTATGCAAGGTTATAGAGGAAATGATTGGCACTAGGCTGAAGGGTTGGTGTGAGAAAACAGAAGCACTTCCTGATCACATGACAGGAATTCGAAGGCGTCGATGCACCCTGGATGCAATTTTGGATATCGTTACCTACGTTGAACACGGACGAGCTAGGGGAAATGTCACAATATCGTTTTCTTTTTTTCGACATTAAATGAGCCTTCGACACAGCAAGCCATGCTCATATATTGGGGGGCCTGCTAGAACTGGGAGTCTCTGGTAGGGCGATACGGTGGATATCCGACTTCATGAATGTCAAATTAATATTTTTTCAAACAAACGAAGGAAAAAGTTACCCTCATAATATTATTCAAGGAGTTCCACAATGCAGTGTCTTAAGTCTGTTTCCCTTTAATTGTGCGATGGCGGATTTACCGCGGAGATTTCCACCAGCACTACGCCATACTATATATATGCGAATGATGTTTGCATTGGAGCCTCTGCTTCAAGTACCAGCCTTGTTTAATCAAGATTGCAGAAAGGCCTAAACATTGTGGACAAGTTCTTAAAGAAAAGTGGAATGGAATTGTCTTACGGTAAGACGGCTATGTTACCTTTCATCAGAAGATATCTGAAGGATTTTCAGCTGTGCCTTGAGAGACAACCTTTAGACATAGCGAAACAGCACAGATTCCTGGAGGTTATACTAGACAGGCAACCTTTTTGGAATTCTCCTATTAAAGTCCTTGAAGAACAATTAAACTAAAAAAATGTCCTTCGGTGAGTAGCAGTCACGACATGGAGACGGCCGGTTTCATCCTCACTAAAGGTACAAAAGGCACTTATAAAGCAAAAGATACCTTATTCTTAACCTTATTCAAGGAAGCACAGTTGAGTAGGTCGTGTGATGTGTAAATAATGATAACCACGGGAACTTTGTCTATTCGATCGCACAAAGCAAATGAAGCAAATCGTATCAAGGCGGTTAGTGATTGCCCTATTCTTAGTACGGTGTTATTTCCATTCCCTATGATTTCTTTTTCACAAATGTTTTCTTTACTTTTTAGGCAAGGCTAAATGTCTCTTTTCAATTTGTGTGCTATTCGTGCCCAGTCCCTCATAATTATTATGCACTATTGCTAGCTGGAAAGGAAACTAAAGCAGTCAGGGTTTGTTAGAATAGCAGAATAGGTGCTGAGGAAAGAAAAAGAAAGAAACAGATGAAAATGACATGGACTACATTAAATATGAGATGAATTTGCTGACATTCGACGCATTTCGTTGGCCCCATACAGGTGTAACTATACTCTTAAGAATTTTTCCCCGTAAGGGTAAGGGTGCAAGCCATTGAACAAACAAAAGCACCCTTAAATGTGTCTATCTTTTTAGTGTACATAAAAGAAAAATTTTCCCACCCTTAAGAATTCTTTTGTTTGTGGTTAGCACATTTACTCGTTCAACGCATTTAAGGGTGCAAAAGCTTTTACTGTGTCGCGATCGCTGGGAAAAGGCCTTCGACCAGCAGTGGACCTCAGTAAGCTGATGATAATAAAAAACATCACTCTGACAGCTTTACCTCGCCTTCATCCTTTTCCTTTTTTGAGCGTGCTGTAATTAGTGAGGGCACTCATTCAGCCTTGTACACTTGAGCTCCTATATGTGGTGGTCTTCATTTACAATGTCTTCCTACATATAGTACAAGAACTGACCTCGTTTCCTCCTGGCACTGGTTGGTCGACATTACCTGTTTGCAGGAGCCATTATCCTCCCTTCTTATTACGCGGCCAAACGATCTCCGCCTTCTCTCGGAAACATGTACTGCAATATGTCCATCACTTTGACCATTCCTTGAACACATTGGCTTCAGGCTTTCCTTTTTACCAAGCATGACCGTCTCAGCATCTATATTTCCACCCTTGCATGATTCCAATGTTAGAGTTCATTCGAACCACTTATCTTTCATATACGAAGTTGCCGGTCGCACAAGTGTGTTGTGGGCGTGCGGGTTTAGCTTTAGTGGCAACATTTTGAGCCTAACTCTTGAAATTTATTTCCTTTATCATCTTCCAAGTGGCTGGGATTACGCTTGGTGTTAATTCTTTCCTTACTTCCTTCTTTGTGCTCCGAACCACGGCTACATGTAGCCAGCCTGCAAGTCGGATGGATGGATGGATGGATGGATGGATGGATGGATGGATGGATGGATGGATGGATGGATGGATGGATGGATGGATGGATGGATGGATGGATGGATGGATGGACGGACGGACGGACGGACGGACGGACGGACGGACGGACGGATGGATGGATGGATGGATGGATGGATGGATGGATGGATGGATGGATGGATGGATGGATGGACGGACGGATGGACGGACGGATGGACGGACGGATGGACGGACGGATGGATGGATGGATGGATGGACGGACATACTTTACATACCAAAGTATGATGGATGGATGGATGGATGGACGGACGGACGGACGGATGGACGGATGTTGCGGGTGTAGATGAGGATGAGGAGGTAACCGCAGGGCGACATCGTAACAGTTGTGACGACTAGACGATGTAACGGAAAGTATGTACAGATGGACAAACTCAGCAAGCCGAATTCTAAACTTTTAACTGGTGTTGCAATAGAAGAATATAAATATACCGAGGCCTAAGATACACGCGAGGTATTTGCACTTCTCACTGCCTCTTGGACATTTCATCCGGAGTATATACCGATTAAAAGACGTATACCAAAGCAAAGAAAGAAGGCTTATGACATGATCTGGCCCTTTGGTGCTCTGAGCGGCAGACATCCTTGTGTAAATACCGACAAGACCAAACAGCTGTTATGGCTCCCTTTCAATAGATATAAAATCACATTGAAAAGACATCTGAGCCCATAGCAGAGGAGAGTGAGGGACCTTTTACAAACTCCGGTGGACCATCACTTTCTTGCAACAAAACTATTCGCTTTATTACTTCGCTTGTTTTTCAAGAAATGACTTGTATTTTCACTCTATATGTGGATTCTCAAAGAACCACATTATTTTTATTCGTTATTGAAACACAGGAGTATACGCGTGAGCAGTGGAGGCATCAGCTCATTCCATGATTCCACGATTTACTTTTGTACGCCCCTTCAGTGGCTCTTTGAATCTGCTTCCGTCACATTGTTTTGGTGTTGTTGAAGTGCCATAACTGTTAAGCCTGTGACGTTACTCCGGCTCGCGCAGCTGCGGAGCGGGATCGTTTCACGCATTATTTCCTTGTTGTGTCAAGTCGTATGCACGTATATACGTAGATATGATCGAATTTGTAGACTACGCACGCTGTACCCACGTCTTTCCTCATTGTGACTCACAACAAACACAGATGTACGAAAATAAAAGAAGAGTCAACTGTTTTTCTTCAGTGGACATTTCCATAGTCTACTCAGATTTCATTGACTGTTGTCAGACTATAGTCGAGACTTTCGCAACACGAAAGCCAAAGCTTCTTCCCACGGTTTTTCAATCAAATGCCAGAAGTATCAGATGTGAAAAATCCATATGAAGCCCACAGAAACAGGTGCTGAAAGACTTGTACATAAGCGTATAGCGTTAAAACATGTGTCGCAGAGAATCCACTGTCAGCGTCTGGCATCGGCGTCCCGTGAGCGAAAATTTCCGTATATATTTAAGTATATGTATACGCCATGCCTTGCTATATGACGTGCGGCATATGCGGGTAATATTGTCACGCCATTATGTGGTTAAAATTGCTCACACCATGTCTTACATTCTTGACAAAGTGATTACTCTGAACTTTGAGAATGACAGCCCACAAACAAATGTTGTGAAACAGACAACCGACAGCGCATCCCTTTTGTGTTAAATATTCGCAGACCGAAATATTAAGAGTGCGAAACAATAACATAAACCTGAAAACGATGTAATTTTTTGGGCGCTGCTGTACACTACCTCTGGGATCGGTCCACGCAAGATGCCATGTTTTTACCAGAAAGCTCGCATTCGTGCATAGCGTTCGCCGACGGCGTTTCCCGGTAAGCATTACGGTTGCATAAGCTGCAGTTTCCAGGAAGCGTGAGAAGCAGTCAGGGACCTTTGAATGCTATCGACTTCCACTGTTAAGGGCGAAGCTTAAGTATCCTCCATATTTTTGCTGCACATTTAGCAGAGGCCACCTGTTTCACTCTACACCCGCTAGAGGTCACTGCGCGTTTCGCATCTAAAAGATCAGTTAAACAAAAATAAAAAGCTGAGAATAGTGGCAACTGCTATCACCCCGTTTCAAAGGAAACGCTCTTACCTAACTTCCATACATCCATCCATCCATCCTTTCGCTACGGGCTCGGTTGAGGCCCAGTGCGCTTGCATCGCTTCACGTTCTCTGTGCTGTCGAATTTCCAGTGTGTCATTCGCGCCACGAGTTTCACTAAATCTTACCGTAAATAAATGTACAGGCATTTATGCATGTGTCACGTACAAACACACACACACGCATATATATATATATATATATATATATATATATATATATATATATATATATATATATATATATATAATCATTGCGTGGAATGCGATACCAATGTGGGTGTTGTTATGTTACTCCTTTCTCACTCTCTTTCCCCTCCATTTCCCTCCCTCTCCCTAACAACTCGCGCGAATCGCGCGGCCGCGGGTTATATAGAGTATCCAGGGTCGGCTCACTTTTGATTACACCATCTCACTTTACGTTCCACCACCTCCGAAATCGGCCCATTTTAGTCAGCAATAAGCACCACCATTTTGTGAGTCCCACTGGTAACAGTTACTGCCTTTTTTAGTTAGTAAAGTTACCACTACTTTTACTTCTTGAATTTACTAGATAGATAGTATATATTGTAATAAACATTTACTACTTTAAAGCTTGTGACTTCCACGACATTTTATTCTAAGAGTGCAGGCTGCGGAGAAGCGCGACACAACGCCATCGCCGACCACGTACAATATCCAAACCTTCAGACGCCACAAAGCTCTCGCGCAACAGAACGGGCACCTCAAAGAGTTTGATGGCGTACGGCGAAGAACGCGGTCGGCAACTCGGTTATGCGGAGTACGTGCCCATTACATCGGCGAATCGGCATCAGTAGAGAAAGTCCGGTCGCCGACCAAGGAAACGGGCGAATACCAGCAAACTAAAGCTGTTAGCCTCAAAGCAGCCCAATGATGATGATGATGAAAAACTTTATCCCTCTTTAAAGAAAAGATGGCAATGGAATAGAGGGTGGTGGGAGGGACTACTTGAAGTAGGCCTCCTTTATCCTCTCAGCCCACTCCAGGATGGCCTCCTGAAGATCGAGCAGCCCAATGTTAAGGCTGGTTGCATGAGTACATTTCTACGCGTACCGTTTCTGCAGCTGATGCTGTCCGCTCGTCGAATGGACTGAGGGATCTTATAATCTACTTGCGTATCTAGTTCTGCGAGGTCACTGGTTAAGTAGCTGTTCCAAGTATACTGGTTGCTCCAGTTAGTGCTACAAAGTTCATTGGCCGCAACGTGCGACTAATGTGATTTCTACGGTTTACGCAGTTTTTCGTAGTATTGGCCCGCACAAAGGCGAGTCGTTCCTGGGTCGCCTTTCCTCTTTGGCTGACCACATTCGCTCGATTATAGAAGATTGAGGTCATGTTTTCGGTGGACTTAACGCTCCTAATCGTCGTCTTGGAGAGCTTTAGCTTTGTGCGATGCATGATCGATACGCGTTACATGTTCTGCTGATGCGCCGGCGCTCCGTGGAACCGCGGTATACTTGCGGAGAGATCAACGTTTTAGTATAGCGTTACCGTGTACTGTGCTAGAGTGAAGAATCAAAGTAATGTTGCAGTGACTAATTGTGATTTTATAGCGTTTCGCATCGCCAACGCATCACAAACGCTAATGCTGTGGCGCCATTTGGTATAGGTGGAAATCATAAGACTTTCCTGGATCGGTGCGATTTCTCTAGCCCAGCAGGGTCAAAAGAAACGGCTGATATTATTAATAACAGCGAGAAAACATCGCTAATACTTTGTCCTCAGCCTCAGATGGGACCACCCGCCGTGGTTGCTCAGTGGCTATGGTGTTCGGCTGCTGAGCACGAGGTCGCGGGATCGAATCCCGGCCACGGCGGCCGCATTTCGATGGGGGCGAAATGCGAAAACACCCGTGTGCTTAGATTTAGGTGCACGTTAAAGAACCCCAGGGTGGTCAAAATTTCCGGAGTCCTCCACTACGGCGTGCCTCATAATCAGAAAGTGGTTTTGGCACGTAAAACCCCAAATATTATTATTATTATCAGATGGGACCAAGTGATGGCTAATTTTACCATTTATTCGTTGCCCTTGCTACGGAGAGCAACTATGTGATGGGCGAATTAGGATTGAATCGGGTAATCCCGTTCTAATCTGGGCACTGCCATGTTTTTTACACAGTCGCAGTAACCTGTGGGCATTTCGTTCTTGCACGTCTACGCGGTATAGTCAGCGTGTCGCGTCTAACATGTCACGTATCGTGGTAACGTATCACGCATCACCCTTTGCTGTGGTGGCGGGGATGGCACTGCGCCGAGCAGCGACGCGAGCTTCTTGCGGACTAACCCCCCCCCCCCCCACCCTCTTCACTTGTCTTGCCAAGGTCGATTACGCCAACCGAAACGACGGCAGCGTCAGCTCGAATTGAGGAGGAAGGAAGAACCAGAGGAGACGGGTGAGGGCAAGGGGAGTCGACTGCCGTCAGTTTTAGCGACACGGCACCGGGTGGAACGCTGCCAAAGCTCCGTATCATCGCTCACCAAGAGGAGAAGGCGCGCCGCTCATCCACGCGGGCTCCAGCCGGCGCTGGGCGGTCGCAGAACATGCCAGGACCGTGGCACACTTTTCCTTTCCGCACGCAGCAGCAGCAGAAACGGCGGCGTGCGGAACGAAAATGTGCCCGCTCGGTCGTGATTTCGCTCGCCCATATTATGGTCTCTTCGCCGCCACCGCCGCCGTATAGTATGGCTCGCCGCTTTCGGACATGCTGCCGCGTTGGTCGGCGAGGACGTGAAACGCGCCAGGGTCGGTTTCGGGACGGCGTTGTTTACGTGTTTCTCGTTCCAAGGTTTCCGCGTGGAGTTCTTAAGAACGACGGCTTTTGGCTCGGTGCAGGTAGAATACCAAGTGGTAAACAACAACAAATCGGCAGCTGCCATGCATTTGCGAGCGAGTTCAACTAGACCAAGTACTACGGTTTCCGTAGGGGTTTAAATTTGGCTGACAGCATCATTGACTCCGAAAGACGGCAGTGGTTGTCTTAATTAATCTTATCCTCTCGGTTCGTTCCTCGTGGGCAAAGTTTAACGACCCGACTACTCGCTATCCTACTTCAGTCCCGATGCCGGAAAAATTTCTCTCTCTCTAATATAGCTTCATTTACCACTGTTTTGCGTTAACTTAATCCGAAGGACACAGGCGATTTTTAAGTGCGATCGTTCGACTGATTGCTACTCCAGCCACCCTTCAAGGTTGGCTGTACCTCAGAATGAGGGCGTCAAAGAAACAAAAGGCGTATTGTCCTTCGTCGTCACCGCCGCTGTGCTTTGCCGCTATCGATGGCGCCTGCGAGGGCCTCAATCGGAGGAATAAGAACGACGACGTGAAGTGGACGCACCTTAAACGGTCCGCTCCGTAGGCTCACGGGAAGAGCCAGGACAGCGTTATTCCTTCCGCTGATGGTGTGAATGTTGTGCGCGCCCACACTATATTATAAGCATACGAGTGCTCCTGTTCAGCTATGGTGCTCGAATTCTCTGGACAGCATCAGTTCCGAGATGCAAATTTGTCAAAGTGTCCGTCGACATGCGTTGGCGTTCCAGCTAATTCTGTGGTTCAGTGCATAAAGCAGCGCTTTCTTCTAAAAGTAACTGAAAAGTCAATGCATTTCCTCGGACACTTCGAAAATTAATATATCGGAACTGGTGCTGTCCAGGAAGTTCGTTCCAACTGGATACGCCTTGCGAACTCAGCGGCTATGATTCGTAAATTGAAATATGTGGCCTAAACCATCTAATAAAAATGTTAATTATCACAATTACAATAACTAATAAAGTGAACATCTTGATTTCTCGTAGAAGTAATAGTCGCCTCATCGAGTAATTTAGATCAGGGGTCAGAATAGTGCTCTTTGTCATAGGCAATCTTTAAAAAATTTGGTGCAGCTAAAAAAAAAAACACCCTGCATATATACGATGTACTGCATGTAGTGATGTGTGTGTAATATCTAGCCTGTCTATAATTCACTGCAACTGAAATGATTTCTTCGTATAGCACACTGCTCGATAATACTAATACTTATACCTAACCACACTTCATATGCACACTCACATGATTCATGAGCCACTCACATCAAGAATGCTTCGCTTTACGGCGGTGTTAACCGGAGTTGAGTCTGTCTTTCTTTTTCTGTGCGTGTTCTTGATAAATCAGTTTCAACCTCCGCGTTCGACCACCAATTCGCATAGCCATAAGTAACAAACATTTCAGCACCATGTGTAGTTCCAAACAGTTTGACGCCTTATTGTACGGAGATGTGTGCTCATAGAGTTCACGAAGAGAACGTAAATATTTTAATTGTTAGAGAATTACATTGTAGTTTCCCAAAGCAAAAATTAGATATTGAGACTAAATCTGAAATCTAGTCAGATCAAGAACGGAGGCAATTCAAGATAGCGTGCCTTAGCAGCACCGAGGAATGTCGGCTCTAATGTAGGCGCTATAGGAATGAAATATAGGGCAGGAAAATTTATTTAAACCGCTATTTATGTCGCCTGTCACAGCTGTCATCATCTATTGCAACAAAAAAGTTAACGAACAAGATACCATAATTGGTTCCCACCGATAATTTGATCTTACCACTTAAACTTGAGCGTGCTAGCCATGGGACGACCAAACACCCTTAATACGCTCATAAAGGTGTAACGATATTTAGAGTATATACCTCGTTTAGACTGCTGCAGTGTGCTGTGTCGCTATATATATTCAATGATAAATCATTACCGTCGATACTCATCGTGAGAGGGGCTCTGCCGCGAGTTTTCTTCTAGTACAATAAAGTGATTCTCTCTCTCTCTCTTTCTCTCTCTTTCTCTCTCTTTCTTCCGTTATGTTTTCTTTCGGAACCACTCAGTTGGGAAGAAGGAGTTACAACTTGTGAACGCTGCGTAATGTTTGCGCTCCCGAGCATGAAATCTTGCTTCATGGGGTCACCATAAAGCGGAAGAACCAAGATGGCTGAACTCCCACTAATAGCGCTGTTGAGGCTGAGAGACGCGTTCTGAAAGCTTCCATTGCGCTGAGCCGTTAGCGGCAGGAGTGGTGGCACTGCTCATTGACGCCTTATTCGCGATTCTTGCACGCAGACCGCCATCTTGGTTGGGTGGGACTAAACGTGTGGAGAAGCGCACTTAGGCGTTTTGCGTGTCGCCCATGTAAGGTGGCAGAGGAGCAGATGGAGCTATGGCGGATTAGCAAATTCGCAAGCATATAGCATGGCGTTCAGCTGACGTAAGGTAGTGCGAACTACAGAGATCACTGGGACAGGCCTTTTTCATCCAATGAACGCCGCTTGTTATTGTTTAGATTACGAGACCACGGGAACATAAGCCACAGAGAAAGGCTTGTGGTGATGATTATGATTATCTGGCGTTGACGATGTTGATAAGGATAATTATTCTGATTTTTGTAAATGTTCTGTCGATGCACAAGTAAGTATCATGTGCATACAGTGTTGTCAGGCGCTCAATATAAGGAGATAAAAGGAAATGTCGGTGAGTTAACCCGGACTGCGCCCTGTTGGCTATACTTGTTAACGCTAAATGTAGTAATGAAAAAAAAGAAGATATAGTCTATGGCATCATATGCTAATCATGTGATGAAATCATATGGCAAGCTTAATTTGTTTATGGCATTGTGGCATGCAAGAGAAACATCATCGCCGAACAAACCACCTGGGCACAGTTGTTATCTGTGGCATATCTAACGCGATCATTATGACGTCGACGATAACATTAAAAATAACCTTAAAGTAACAACGCGCGCACACACACACACGCCGATATATATATGTGCCTTCGTAACTACAACCTTCGGGATGCGAAGACGTAGGATCGTTCCCCACCTGTAGCAAGTTTTTTCATCCACTTTCATTTCGATTAATTTATGGTGCCTTTATTTCATTTATTAAGCACAAGTAATTTACCCTATGTCGTCCTTGGTGTCAGTGTTTGTTGGCTTCTTAAGATATGACTATATATATATTATATATAAAATCATGAGGACTGGACCCCGGCCGAAACGTCAGTAAAGTCCTGTTCTTTATTCCTACGTGCTTGTATTCTTTAAATAAACACCCACCCACACACACCCACGCACACGGGAGATACATACTCCGTGCGAAAAAAGTGAGATTATTAAGCAATTGATCGTACTACGAATGCGTAAAAGGAAATGTCGCTGATTTGTGCCAGCTTTGTGGCGCCATCGCACCCATGTAAGGCGGCTAATAATTGAAGCAAAAGCGCACACATCGAGGTAAATCAGTAAGGACATATGGTTCAGGACAACGCGTTGCAGTGTGTCACATTGTAAGTGCTCATTGGTATACTTAGGTACACTATTTATTTAAAAAGAAAAAGAAACTACCTGTTTGAACTGCCAGCGTACTAAAATCACTTTGCATTGGTCTCCTACTTGTCTCCTATTTTTTTGAGCTATCGTACCAAAGAGTGAAAAAGACTCTTCCCCCTCCCCCGCTTTTTTTTTTATGAACCTTAGTTGCACAGTTTTCCTCATTTCTTTTCTTTTTCATTTCCCGCATACTCATAGCATGCCACTGCAGGCGAAGAGCAAAGGCAAATAAAGAATATGAACGCCGGGCAATTTAGAACGCATAAATTTTCCATTTTTAGACGGCACTTGTTCCGACCACGCTTTGCGCGCTCCGCCAGGCAAGTGTTTCATACTTTTGCAGCGCAGTTTGAAACAAAGGCACTAAAACGTTACGCACATTTGTTTCCGACTGGTGTTGTTATTTACGCTTGGCCATACATCTTCCCATAAGCCGGTAGAAAAATTATGGACACGGGTAATTTACCTGAGCAAGGGCGAAGCCCGAGCTAAGTCGCGTTTTAAATTTGATTTTCTTTTTTTATTATCCTCCGCAAACAGTCCGTCCTCGCCTGCTTCCAGTTACCGGGGGGCTGTGCTCATGACGCAATTTTTTTTTCTTTTTCCGGAAGATAATTGATTAGTCCCGAGTGCCTTCTGGAAATATATAAGCTCGTGGAGCAACTTGCAAGGAAGATACTATAAATATATGCCGCTGTGCTCGGGCGTGCTTCCTTCGCAACTAGCGGCTCATTGCGTGGTTTACATCTCTTGAGTTTGGCTTTCGTTTTGTTTAACAAAACACCGCGATGCTGGTGAAAGGTACAGTTGCTATCCTCCGTGTTTCATTTATAAGAACTTTATGGGGTTCCTACAAGCATTAAGAAGTGCCTGTTTTCCGAGTAATAGGGACACCGGTTGATCTGCGTATTTATACACTGTGTGTGGCTGCTCTATGTACTGGTTTAATGGTACATTATATGGTTACACCAGGTGTTGTAGCAAATGGTTTAGGTACAGTTCGTGAAAATAGATCGGCGTGCAGATAGCCTTTCTTGTTTTCGACAGCTTATATTTCGCGACACTTGGAAACAGGAAGTTTGCGAGAATGGGCAATGTATTCTTTGAAGATCGTGGTTCGCTGATTAATATCTTAATATGGATTGTAGCGAGCAGGTAATTGTGTATATGAAGGCGGTCAAGATGACCGAAGAACCAGTTATTGGCACGAGGTACGGAACATTACTTGGATTCCAAAATACGAAAATGCAACAGGTGTTACTTGAGTTATACAACAATTCGGAGTTCCGAGCCACGACAACTAACAATTATATTGCAACTATTTTCCTCACCGCATTCATCAGGGGTCCGAGTTGCACTTTATATTATCACCCTGATTGGCCGTTTATCAGCTGTCAATGATAAGGAAAGAATAGAACCGAGCCAAGGAAATCGCTACGTCATGTGCATCAAGCCTGCTCACCAAAAAATAAAGATATGGAGGATGCTTAAGCTTCGCGTTTAAGAGTGGAACGCGATAGCATTCAAAGATTCCTGACTGCTTCTCACGCTTCCCGGCAACTGGAGCGTATATAACCGCGATATTTAACGGGAAGCCTGCCCGCTGATGCTATTGTTACAAGCACTGGGAAAAGGGGTTTATTTAGGCGTGCGAGAACAGGAACGGCAGGCTACGAAGAACAGGAATGGCCGCTGCACAGTCTTCGTTCTCCTCTTCCCCTCTCTTCTTGATCCCCGCGTCCCTTTGACGCGCTTGGACGTAACATACCTCCCCTCGCAGACAAAGCCCCCTGGGCGAGTCAACTAGCTTGCCGTGGCGTGCATGATTTCAACCGTGCGACATGCGCGACTTGTGTCCTAGCAGAACGTCTACCAGTGTTCGTGAGGCGCGCCAGAGTATAGTTCACTTCGCTGACTTTGTCGATGACAACATACGGTCCGTCGTAGTTTGCCAGCAGCTTTTCACACAAACCGCGCTTCCTTGTGGGTGTCCAAAGCCAAACGAGATCACCAGGGTTATATGTAACTGGCCGATGTCGTGCGTCGTAGCGGGCTTTGGAGTTTTCTTGTGATGCCAAAGTCCGAAGACGCGCAAGTCTCCGAGCCTCTTCAGCGAGGCACAGCGTATCGGCGACCGTAGGATTGTCGTGGTGGTAAAAAGGGAGGACAGTGTCGAGCGTATACCGGGGTGGCCGAGCATATAGAAGGAAGAAGGGGCTGTAGCCGGTTGTCTCGTGCTTGGCTGTGTTGTATGCGTAAGTAATAAACGGTAGAACTTCATCCCAATTCTTGTGATCGGACGCAACATACATGGAAAGCATATTTGTGATAGTTCGATTAGTGCGCTCAGTGAGGCCGTTCGTTTGCGGATGATATGGCGTCGAGTGCCTGAGGTGCGAGTTACACAAACGCACAAGCTCTTCCACTATATCTGCCGTGAATTGACGTCCCCGGTCGCTTATAATAACACCAGGCGGTCCATGTCGCAGAACAATAGCGTGAAGTAAGAAGAGCGATACTGCGGTGGCGGTGGCTGATGGTATAGCCGCCGTCTCGCAATAGCGCGTGAAATAGTCGGCGCAGACAATTATCCAGCGGTTCCCCTTAGATGACTTTGGAAAAGGTCCTAACAGATCAATTCCAACTTGCCGAAAGGGTGAGCTGGGAGGCGGCACAGGTTGAAGGAGACCAGATGGGGCAGTGGTTGGGCGTTTCCGACGTTGGCACTGTATGCAGCTGGCGACACTATGTACGAAGGCGGGCTTTCTGGTAGAAACGTGGCTTCTTGCGTTGGCCGCGATGCGGCGAGTGCCAACTCGAGGATCGCAAGGAACGCGGCGCGCCGCTCCGTAGCCCCTGAGATACTCCCGCGCCGGCGCGTGCAAATGGCGGACGCCGTGGCCGGTCTATGGATAGGTAGAAACGCTGGAAAACGGGTTTCTTTGTGTTTTCGCGTAACAGAACTGTGTTTTCTCGTATAGTCAAATTACAATCCGATGCTATCATGTCTGCAGGTTGTCTGTAAGTCGCACTGTATGATTTTTCTATACATTTTAGCTTGATAAATTCAATTAGTTTAGTAGCTTCCTTGCCCCACAGGGAGGACCTGGGTATGGTTTGCTCGAAAATCTGTTGCCCGAAATAAGGTCCGACACCTGATTATCTGCGACACGGGGCCCTTAGCGCTGTCGCGTTAAAATCTCGTTAAAAGAGACTTAGTTAAGGGGTCGATGAATTGCATAGTTTCTTTCTTTCATTTCTGTTGCGCGTTGGCCTTCTCCCTGTAGGTGTGCGTGCGCTTGCGAGCGTGAGCAGCGCGGGCGTAGTATGTGTATGTGTGTGTGCGTATATTTGTGTTCGTATTGTTGTTGTCCTCGTTGCCGTCGCACACTGTCACACAAACGCCAGCTGGTAGTCTTTGCTCGCATTTAGGGAAAGACTGGTCCTGTTCTTCGTGCCAAAAAGCTCACTTCAGGATCATCCGTCCGAGCGCCTTATCCACGCTTTTCAGAAGCGCATGTAAAGAATGTATAGAAATGCAGGGGCGTTAACCAGAGGTAGTTCTGGTTGGCTACACAGCACTTGTGAAAGAAAATGGTAATGAGTTAGAAAAAGAGAATAGCTCAAAGGAAATTAAACTACGTGCTCAATCTACACTGTATAGAGCAACGGCAGCAGGCAGGGTTCTCAAAGTTTGTTATGGATGCCGGTGGACCTTAGGAACTTCAGCAACGCAGATGTAGCAGTCCCACGCGCAGTTCCTTCGATAATACTGGCCTAGCACTTCGTCGTCTGAGACTGGACGATTATCCAGTCTATCAAGGACTGCGCACATCAATTAGATGTCCAAACTATAGCGCGGGCAGATACAAAGCATTTGCGTCGTGGCCGCATGTGTCGAATGTAGGGCGGTCAGCCATTCCGAGGGGGAAAGCATAGCACTCGGTAAATGCGACGCCAAGCAACAAACAATACATGGTCTGTTCGCGTCATGGTAATCGCCGTTTCCATTTTGGCAGACGGACTTGACGTATGCCTTCAGGGCGTGTCCCATGACCTGTCAGCTTCGCTTCTTGCAAGTGCGTCCGAAAAGCCTAGGAGCGGCAGCGGAGCAAACACCCTTGTTCCTTCGGTGTGTGTTCATCCCCCGCCTCCCTTTCGAAGACAAATGTTCGCGGAGCCGCAGTTTGCCGAGGCGAAAACAGAGCGGCGATCTGATGGGGCCGAACGGCCGAATCCTGTAGCCAAACCCCCCTCCCGCAACTATATATACTCTCACTGCGGTGGAGAATCGCTCCTGTAGAGGGTGGCTTGGGTGCTGTGAACACTTCTATAGAGCACTATACTATATAAAGACGAGTGAGAAGTCCATGACCATGAACGATGCGACACGAGTCGCAAGGGCAGTCACTCCAACGAATCACTTGCGCACGGCACCCAACATGCAGGGGTCCCACGACAGTCCAGAGACAAGAGAAAGAGCTCACGCCGGAAAGTGGCGATTCGGATAGAAAAAAAGAAAAAAAGCCAACCGGAAAAAGAGAGTCCGAAAGGAGGAGGTTAAAGAAATGGCCAGAGCACGTCCGCGACTTCACCTTTGACAGTTGTTCGGCCACAACGGCGGTAAATCATTCGAACGACAAGCATTCTTCTCAAGCTTGGCCATCTCATGTACTTTATTTTTTCTTCCACCGCTGTTGTTTCCCGCAGGCGCTTGTTGTTCCCTGTATGTAGAGAAGAGGCCTGGCTCCTAAAAGCCAAGGGCAAATGGGAAGCGCGGGAGACAGCGTGCGCGACGGAAGAGGGACCTCTTTCGCGTTCGTAGAAAAGAGAGCTCGCCGGCGAAATTCAGTGCGGCCTCTCTTGTCCGGCGAAAGTGCTCCTTGTGTTTCGTGTGTACGGCATTATGTAAGGGTGGACGAGGTCGATATTAGGCGGCGGTGAGGAATGGCGAGGCGTGTGCGAGAAGCTCCGTGACAAAAAGCGTCCGAGGTTAAGAAAGTGCAGCCCCTGTATGCGATCGAAGGCTAAGCAGAAACGGCGTAAGAGCGACTGTCCTTTCAACCAGTGCAAAGGAAACAAATGCAGCGGTAACAGGAAAAGAAAGAGCGCATGTCGGTGAGGCACTAACTCGGCGACGCGCGCGCACACAGAGACACCAGCCGGACAGCGAGTATAGAAGAAACAGGAAGCAAGTGGCAGCAAACGTAAAAGGAAACAAACTGACAAGCGATGATAGGGAGAAAGAAGCGGGCGGACGAGAGGGGGCTTTCTGCCAGTGGATCACATTACGCTTAGCGCAGTCGGCTGTGTGCGCGTTTTCACGGCTCTAAGCATTCATTCGCATTTTCTTTTGTTTCACTTAGGCAGTGCTTCTTCTCAGAAACCTAGCGAGTACACTTTAGTTCCTCTTTACTTTATTTTTTTTTTCTCCGCCACTTTTTCAATTTTTGTTCCTGCTCGTGTAACGGGCCTCACTCGCCCCTGCAGCAGCAGTAGTGGTGGCTAAGGGCAGACACTTGCTTCTGTGTCAGCGGCGCGGACCAAACCCGAAAGCACCGGGAAAGCTTGATCTTTCGTTGTCAGGACGGGTAAACCGTGTAAAATCACTCTCGGGGAACAATCTCTGCACTCTCCGTAAGCTTGTTCTTTTTTGTCTACTGCCGCGCCTTTGCTACGCGGGACCCTCGCTGCCTAAGATGGGTGCCCCTTTAATAGTCCCTTAAATTTTAGAGCTCGATGACGAAAGAGGCGTAGGCATTAAAAACTGCCAGTAGCTGGAGAAAGCACTCAGCGGTGAAATGAAGGCGCCGGGCTCACCCATGACCCGTAGGCCCTCGTCGCTGCCTTTCTATAAAGCAACGTTGTCCGGCTTTTCTCTCGCTGCCTTTTTTTTTTTCTCATTCTTACATCGTTCTATCTGAACTAGGCCGACAACTAAAAGCAGTCATTGTCTTTAGGCTGGCTATAGTCTAAAAGGTGCTTTATATTCTCGAAATTGTCCCCCGAAGTTTTTGCTGCGGATAATTTAATTTTCTCTTTTTCTCCCAAGTCTAAGACGGCGCAGTTTCCCTTCTGCTTTTGCTGCTTGTTGTGTTAATCGCTCGCGCCAACCACTGCTGTAGCGGGCACCTTTGAGCACTTCGACCTATCGCTCGAGAGGAACAAATCCTTCCTGTTCCACTCCTCCCTCATTTCTTTTTCCTTGACTTTTTGATCTTCGCAGCGCTTGCATTGCCACCCAACCTGTCTTGTTAATGGCGTTCGAGCGTAATTGCCAAAGTTACGCTTTTTCTTTGTGCTAAACTTTCGCCTATTGTTCTTAAACCCTACTTCGCGTCTTGCGTATGCACTACCGAAGTTTCACTTTAATCACAATGTATAAGCTCTCATTCTATACGTGCCAACGACCCCGAGAGAGAGATACTCGCTCTGCTAAAGGAGGGGCTTACATAAGTGAGATTTTAAACTTCGCAGCGCATGAGTTGAAAGCAGCATTCTTCTTTACTTTTCCATAGCTCGCTGTATTTTTTTTTCGTCTTCTCTTTTTTTTCAGTTAGGGCATGGAACAGCGGGCATAAGGCGTAGAGGATTTTATTAGCGATCATGGCACCGTGCTTTCACCCTCACGTTAACGCAGCCGTAACGAGCACTTTTCTGGGAAAGCTGTATGCGCTTTTGTTTCTATGTAAAAATTGTCCCACACGCGCAGCGTTATCGCTGTCATTCGATGCTGTTCGTAAATTATTTCTCTCGGTGTACGTTGCCATATCAGCGCTCATACAATCGTACGTGTACAATCTCTGCTGTGTATAATCAATATTGCTGGCTCCGAGGACGCTATAAGTTCTGATACTAGGATGGTTCATATACTATTAATAAACCTTTGCGCAAACAGACAGGTCGACACAAGGACGATGCAGGAAGAGGGGCTAAGGTGCTTACGTCGCCGTCCTATTTGCGTTAATGTTTGTTATGAATGAACGTATCAGCTAGCCCGTCGCTGCGTTCTGCTGATCATATACTATGAGCAAAAAAAGAAAGAAAGCAAGCAGGTACGGTGAAACGTTTTCTGATGCCCATCATCACATGCATGTCCGTGCCTCTAGATTGCGGTTCCTTCAGTGGAGGATAACAAGAAGAAAAAAAAAAGATCGACGTGGTACCCGACCATCACCTACGCTTACTGCGAACAAATATAGACGCTTTCGCATTTGTAAGAAGAGTATACGATATGTGTATATACGTGTCACGGCGACGATCATGTACACCTCGATGGCAGTTCGTCGTCGCTCCAGCTCGCCTGCGCGATGGTGCCGACGCGCCTGACGCAAGAGACGCGTCGTTATATAAAGCAACAGCCTGTCGTGGCACCCCCCACTTCCCCATCCCGCTGGCGCGCGTGAGTGGAGGAACCGCACACTGTCATTACCGACGTGACGCCTGCGCGCGCCAGCAGCCGTCCGAGCAGACAGGAACGTGGGTATATATTACGCCGGCGACGCCGAAGCGGACACACACGCGCGCGCACAACACCAGAAAGTGGGCCCTGTTTTCTCCCTTCCTCCCGTTTTCTTCCCCCTTTCGTCCTGTGTACCGAAGACCGAGCTTGTCGCCCGCTCAGACGCCGGTCCCAACGGGGGGATCGCAGCAAGCCGACGGAGCCGTGGAAGGCAGGGTGCCGAAAGGGGAGGGCGAGCGGAGAAGGGGGGTCCGCCATCTTATGTTTTCGTCATGAGGAGCGGATGATGACTGCAAGGAGGTTGGCATGCATCGATCTCGGAGCGCCCAGTCAGGCAGGTGATTTAGTTTTGCCCGTCAGCCGATGGGCGATCGGTGCCTCGTGCAGAGCGGCGCCCGCGGACTCCGGCTGCAGCTCCCTGGCGACGCGGCGAGGAGGCGGAGACGCGCGGTCAGCGTCGACGGCGCTGGGAATGCGCACGTCTGGCGTGTTGCGCATGCTAGCGCAGCCGGCGGGCAGCCGATGGCCGGGCGCATCAAGGGGCAGCCGCGGCTCGTCGCGCTAGCCAGGACGTTGGCGACACGCTTTGTTTGTTTGTTTGTTTGTTTGTTTTTGCCTGCATTTGTGCTTACGTGTGTGGCCACGGTGCGAGACCGAGGGAAACAGGGAACGGACAGCGGAGATGCACAGGGATCACTCACTCGCTGTCTGTCCTATAGCGAGGGCCGATCGATTGCGGGCATCGCGCGCATTACAACAACGCGTCCACGTGCGATGTGGCTCGAAGCGGTGACATATCGTCGGTGGCTGAGTCGCGGCTTGCTGGAGGTCGCTATGCATGGTTGGCCATCGCTATGCGTGGAGCCGGCCGTCTTGGGTTGTGCAAGAGGAAACGTATGGGCTCGCAGAAATCCATGTCAGATTCTGCGTTGGTCGAGTGAGGGGAAAAAATAAAGTAATAAAAAGGGCATCATGGGATAGGCGTAACAGGCCATCAGATTTTCGCTTAGGATATGTACATTCATTTCGTTTAACTGTGATTCGTCTTTCTATATTTTATTATTTTTTATAAGAGAGTGTTGACAAATGGAAATCGCTTAAACGGAATTCCCGCTAAAACGGAGCGAGGAGGTGCAAAGCACTTTCTTGCGACATTTGTCTTCTAACCAGGGAGACATCCTTAAATATCGATGGCAAGCACTCAGTCAGGCAGAAATTTGACAGATTTTATTCCACAGCATGTAGCGACGTGCTCAGCTTCGCGGGACTGTCACTGACCTCATAGACGAATAAAAATAAGCACCACCGAAATTTCGGATGGCTTACAGCGCACCGTTTGATAGCTTGTACTTCATCCGCACGAATGCATGTTATTCGGCCATCGACTCAAGCAGTAAAAGCTGTGTTTTTAATATGATACATCAGCGTGCCTCCTCAGAACCAGAACTAGTGAAGCATCCAGCAGCCGTTCACCCTCGTTGACGGCTCGTTCATTTCTTCGTGCCTAGTGTATGCAACAGTGTAAAGGGTATGTAAGACATATGTGGTGCCTGCACCTCCTTCTCAGTAAGCAGAACTCGTGTTATCGTGAGCTGGTGTTAACCGGAAGCTATTACTCCTGCCCCTTGAGGTTCCGTTTAGCAAAATTCTGCTTACCTGATGTTTAGGTGATGCGGGCGCCTTTACGCGGCGCCCGCAACTGCTTTTGGCATGTACAATTATATAACTAAAAATGAAATAACAAACCGGCACTGAGCAAAAGAAAGGTAGCAAGAACGAAAGAAATTGACTCGCCATCCCGGGCCCTGCGGAACTGTATGTCCAGCGAAGCTGTTGAAAACCACCACTACAATTCTTGAGGGCAGCATGCAATGCTTTATTGCTTGAGATTAGCGGTAGTAATGGTATTTTAGAATGTTTAGTGATGGTAGTAATTGTAATTTTGCAAGCGCGCCGCCGCCTATAGTGGTGCTGCAACAACAACATAATCAATTCATAGGCTAGTTATGTTATGTATGAAAGGCTAGGGACGTAACTCTCCACGTTGCAAGCTGCCGTCGCCGCGGACACTTTGTGGAGAGCTTGTAGCCGCTGTCATTGAATTTGGAGGCATGAGCCATTTTCTGTCGATGTTACGCGACGAAGAAACACCGGAATCCTAGCCATAGACAGCTTCACTGTAAACTTCAGTCAGCCATTTAGCTAGCGTTAATGACCGAAAAGCTATTCAGTTTTTGTGCGTGTATGGTTTGCTGACTTCCATTTTTCGCCCTGTTTATACAGCTTTAGTTACATAACAATATCACGAGATTTTTATACAACGCTAGTCGTTTCCTGGAAAGGCGACATCCATCTGCCCATCTTTTTTTATTATCAGATTTGTAGCTGCAGGCACGAACAAGTTACTGTTCTTAAGCCCTGATGCAAGATATTCTAAGGAAGTGAAAGATGAAAAAGAAATGACAACAATTTCAGCCAAAGTGTGAAGCATTCACGTACTCGATTGATAGCGCAATGCTACTTTTGATATTGTGCTTCTTTTTGTCACTTTTGCTACCTTCATCGAGATGCTCTCCATCCGTTGAAACCACAGCACCCTGTTAATCCTAACTGGAAGGACATTGCAGCAGCAGTCGCTTGAAAACCGAGTTGGCACATTTTCTACGTATCATTGAGAAAACAAGAACGCAACACAGAGAAATCGCGGTAGCGCAGTATAAAACAAATTATGCAGATTTCCACGCACAGCGGAAATCGGTAAAAAGGCAAAATATCGCAATAGCAGAGACGCGTTGCAGATTTCAGTGGCGAACGCGGGCCTCAGCTACCATGGTAGACTTTGGCGAGGAAGTGAAACTTTCATTCAGCATTAAAAACGTGTTGATTCATATGACACCACAGACTTGGGCCTGGAGAAACGCGCCACAGCGCAGCAGTACGACGAGATACTGGCGTAGAATTTCAGATAACGATGTAGGCTACTTTGACTTTAAAGCTTAATTGGCGGACACACATAGAATACATCGTATCTAAAGGGGCACGTGCTGTTGGCTTACTGCGAAGAGTCAGCAGCCCTCGTTTTGGAATGCGCATGGGGGACTCCGCTGGTGATTAATTGTATGTATCCCTGCACCCCCCCCCCCCCTACATTAGAGTTTGGTTACGCGGTATTTTCTGGAGTTCTTGCTTATAAATTCGGCCTTTTTGTTCTTTTAGGAGGCGAGTCATTAAGAAGAAGCTTTAGCTCGGACCCAACACTGACGCGACCTATACAAATACATGTAAAACGCAAAAACATTTTTATGGGATAATCCATTGACCGATGTTAGTGAAATTTGTTACATTTGAGAGACAAAGCTGAATTCTAGGGACTGTCGCAAGCGGAATTTCGGTTCAGGGCCTACCCGCCGTGGTTGCTCAGTGGCTATGGTGTTGGGCTGCTGAGCACGAGGTCGCGGGATCGAATCCAGGCCATGGCGGCCGCATTTCGATGGGGGCGAAATGCGAAAACACCCGTGTACTTAGATTTAGGTGCACGTTAAAGAACCCCAGGTGGTCAAAATTTCCGGAGTCCTCCACTACGGCGTGCCTCATAATCAGAAAGTGGTTTTGGCACGTAAAACCCCAAATATTATTATTATTATTATCGGTTCAGGGCCTGAATGTTGTTAAAAAGATTTTCAATAATTCGCAACTTTGAAAGAGAGAAGCACCAAGTTTCCAGATTAACAGCTCTGCACCAAGAAGAGATATCGCGTTTATGTGAACGCCACGTATTAGATCGTTCAAAATAGACAAATTCAATATGTCAGTTTATATCTTAAGTGAATTTGTTGCGTTCTGTACAAGGGTTCTGCAAAAGCTGTATTTTCATATTACTAAATTTTTTGAGATTCATGTGTAACATATAAATTTTGTCCGCCGTAGATGTACTATTAGACTCAATTCAAATAATTGGGATATCAATTTTTCATTGCTGAGTTAGAGTTGTAAACTTGATAGTTTCGTTTTCTGAAAATTTTTTATTTTTGCCAATTTTTAGTAAATAAATTACGGACATAAATAACAAATTTGAAACCAATAGTCATTAGATTTTAAGTTTCTTTTTTAAATGCAATACACCTCGCCAAATTTGGTGGAGTGGTTGCTGAGAAAAGGGAATTCTTCTTTTACATTTACTTAGATAGGAGCACCCGAGCTAAAGCTTCCTCTTAAGTCTATGTCTTGGCCTTCCAAAATTTGTCACGAATGATATTCTTTATCATGTAACTCACCTGCCTTCTCTTCAAACTCGACCTCGGGTACTGACAGTCCAAACAGTACTGAATATCTATGCTTCTCCCCAGCGACGCTCCTCATATGTGTCCATTCGAGAGTCGAGAGCATTCTTTGCGAATCAATTGCCTCCACTGCTTCGTCCCCAGGGAATTGTTGTGTAGAAGCCATTAGAACCTTTACAAGTATCAGTCCATGATGCGGTTTTCTCAAATTTACCTACTGCGACAGCAAGCGTTTAATTCGATGATATATTTCCTAATAACGCTAACCTTGTGCTTGTTGGATACCTAAAAGGTTTGTTAGATGACCACTTTGAGGAGTTCCATATATATATACTACAATAGCCACATACGCTTCTATCAGTGAAGAGAAGGCAGGAGCAGACATTTTTTCTACATCATGAAATTCGGCTTTCTCTCTTCGACTGCCCGACTTTACGCCAGTATTTCAGGCAGGGTTTTTGGCTATCAGTCTAGCTCTACAAAAACTGCCGTCATCTATTCATTCAGCCATAACCATAACCGACTCCTTATCCATTTTGTCGGCTCTATCAGTGCCAAATTGATCTACCATTCTCCGAGAATTTTATTCATCTATCTCCCAACATTTACGCCTCATGTATTTGTTATGGGTACCAGGTCACATGGGACTCACCTTAAACGAGGCTGCAGATGCACTATACCGGCGGCGCCTCTTAAAGGCGCGGTACTGAAGATCCTATAACCTTCGGCATACATCATGACTGCATCATGGATGCATCCAAGAATAACATGTTAAATCATGTGTAGTAAATAACACCGATTTTCAACACCTTAAGTTCCCTTGGCACAGCAGATGGTGTTCAACAAGAAAATTTGAAGTTTTATTACCGAGAATGCGTTGCCGAATACCATTGCCTCATTTTTCTTCCCACAGGTCTGGTTTGGCATCTTCCCCTCAATGTTTTTATTGAAACGAACCTGAAATTATGGAACATTTCTTTAGTCGTAGGTTTGACATGCACAGAAAACGACTTCTAGAAGGTCTCCTTCGGAAACTTGGATTGGTCATTATGCTTTCTGTGATACTGTAAGCAGCAAAACAGCGAGGCAACAAAATATGAAAGCGAAAGGGAGCGACGAAAGAACGGCCGCTACAAACCATCAACCAACACAATCTTTCGGGCGATAACAGAATGCATAAAGCGCAGAAAGCAAGCAAGCACCGAACCAGGCGCGCAGATATTCCCAAAAGCGAACAACAAAAGCACTCTTTCATGCAGACACAATGCAAAGACGCTTTTCCCCCTGCTCTACAGCACGCTCGGTAAAAGAAACCTAGACGGGCCAGGCCCCACCAGCGGCTCCCCAGGCCCGCGCCCCGCAAAAAACCTCAAGTGCCGTCTCCGCTGCCTTGTTATCGGGCAGCCGCCTTCCCGGCAGTCCCCGCGCGAGTTCTCACGATAACGCGATCGGTGCGCATGCTCCATGCGACGCGCGTTTTAAAGGCTTCCCCCGTGCGCGCTGCAGAGAGGGCCCAAGGGCCCGACAAAGTACAGGAATAACAGTCGAGTGATGCGTGCGAACACACCCACCCATGCTTTAGCGACCCTCTTGCGCAATTTTCTGGGAATTTCTGAACCCCGTGTCACCTCATCACATCATGGTAGCTGACAGATTGCAATGTGCCGTTTGCAAATGAAGTTGATCCGTCCTTCAGATGACGAGACCGAGTCTGGTCGTACAAGGAAATGCATTTAAGAACATCAAGTTACTTGAGTGGTGAAAACGTTCACTCCTTAATGAATGATACAAATATTGGTAGTTTTCACCCGAAGGCAATGCATTGAAATTGATAGCAGGGTTCAGAGTTGTACTCGAGCTCCTCGCATGCACGGTGGTCTAACAATACGCGCAGGCTGCATGGCACGACGCAGCGCACCCGACAACTGCCGCAGCGCAGCAAGGAGAAGCGCCCTCAGGTATATGTCGTAAGGCTAGCGCAACAAGGAATAACATCGGCAGCGATGTTACTGGCGCAGTACCTCCTCGATGCTGCAAGAGAGGAATCGACGCTCTCCAGCAGGTTGGTATGCGAACGGGTAAAGTTTGGTTCGAGTTTAAAGTGAGGACGGGGCTCACGACAAGAACAGGCTTTTTGTATACGGTATAACAAGGATTTCGTAATCATTCGTTGGTTTCGGTGCGGAATACAGCGTGCATGCCTGCGGGACAGACAGACAGACAAAGAACTTTAATGGCAAGGTCCTGAGACGCTTTGCCCTAGGGCAGAGCTGCGGGCCGCTCCCACGTGGGGACTGGTAGGCCGAGCCTAACCGCCGCATCGTGGGCTCTCTGGACAGCCCAAGTTTGATGTGCATATTCCGAGCTCCGGATGGCAGAGCTCCACTCTTGTTCTGTGATGCGATTGGGTCCCTGTAACGAGGGGCATCGCCAGAGCATGTGTTCGAGATTGCTAACAGCCCCACAGTCGGGGCAAGTAGAGCTGAAAGCCTCTGGAGTGATCATGTGAAAAAGGGCCAGGTTCGGATAGCACTGCGTCTGAAGCATGCGTAAAGTGGACGCCAGAGGTCTAGCCAGTTTGCAGTGAGGGGGAGGGTAAGTCCTCCTACCCAGGTGATAGTGCATAGTAATTTCGCTGAAAGTAGTGAGAGTGTCCCGAAACTCGAGAACCCCAGAGTCTGAGCTCAATCTTGCTCCCGCGCGGTGGGTTAGTGCGCGCGCTTGGGAGTGGGCAATGTCATTAAGATTGGGAAACGAGTCAAGCTGGGGGTCGAGGTGAGCCGGAAACCACGTGATGGTGTGCGGAGAGATTATCTTGTTCTTGAGAATCTTGTGAGCCTCCTCAGCGATGGATCCTGAAGCGAAAGCCCTGACCGCCGATCTCGAATCAGTGAATATTTGTGATCTGCTGTTGTCTAGGAGTGCTATAGCAACTGCGACCTGCTCCGCTCTGGTTGGTGTTGAGCACTTCAGGGAAGCCGCATTCACTATCTGTCCGTTGTGATCAACGAGGGCAATGGCGAAGTTAGACGACTGTCCATATTGGGCTGCGTCGACAAAACATGCCGAGTAAGGATCGTCTTTGGTACGCTTGAGGAGGGCGAGGGCTCTTGCCCTGCGTCTGCCTACGTTGTGTCGAGGATGAACATTACGGGGAAACGGTGCAACTCGTATGTTGTTCCTTTGATTGTCTGATATTTCATATTTCCGCTCTTCCATGAGGATAGGGTTGATCCCAAGAACTGCCAGGATCTTCTTTCCAGCCGGGGTACAGGATAGACGGGCCAGTTGGGCTGACTCCTGGGCCTCGATTATCTCGTCCAAGGTGTTGTGCACTCCTAGTTGCATAAGGAGGTCCGTGCTCGCCCGTAACGGAATGCCTAGTACTTTTTTAATACTTTTTCTGATGAGAGTGTTTAATCGTTTTTTCTCGGAGTTATACCAGTTGTGCATGGCGGCCACATAAACAATATGACTCATGAGGAAGGCGTGGAACAACCGGAGGAGGTTGTCTTCCTTTAAGCCTCCATGCCTATTCGAGACTCTGTTGATGAGTCTCATCATGTTCTCAGTCTTGGCTGTCAGCTTGTTGAGCGTAGTATTATTACTGCCATTCGATTCGATGAACATGCCAAGGACCCGAATGGTGTCTACTCTGGGGATGGTACAGCCGCCTTTAGTGTGGAGTTTGATGTTTATTTCAGACAACGGTTTCCATCCTCTAGGTTTGGGGCCTCTCCTGACTGGCCTGTAGAGGAGGAGCTCAGACTTGCTCGGGGAGCATCTAAGCCCCGTATTTTCCAGGTACAGCTCTGTTTGATCTACAGCCTCCTGTAAGCCTAATTCAACAGCTCCCTCGCTTCCTCCGGTGCACCAGATTGTGATGTCATCAGCGTAGAGCGTATGATTGATCCCTTCTATGTTGGAGAGTCTTTGCGATAATTTCGTCATGGCGATGTTAAAAAGCAGTGGTGAGACTACCGCACCTTGTGGCGTGCCTCTGGGGCCCAAACTGAAATTGTCGGACTTGAGGTCACCGATTTTGAGCGTGGCCTTGCGATCCCGTAGGAACGAGCTGATGTATCTGTGGAAGGCGTCTCCCAAATTGAGCTCTGAGATGGAGTTCAGAATGTGAGCATGGGATACATTATCAAAGGCTTTCTCTAGGTCTAAGCCTAGGATGCCTCTTATATCTCTTGTGGTGTTGTCAATGATTTGACATTTGATGAGTTTCATGACGTCTTGCGTTGACAGGGCCGGACGAAAGCCGATCATGTTGTACGGAAACAATCCTTGTTTCTCGATGTGCTTAGAAATTCGATTGTGTATGACATGTTCCGCTACTTTCCCCACGCAGGACGTGAGGGAAATGGGTCTGAGGTTTGAGAGACTCGGGGGTCTTCCAGGCTTTGGAATGAGGATGACCGAGGCCATTTTCCAGGACTCCGGGACAACCCCTCGTTCCCATATTCCATTAATCTCCTCTGTCAACCATTCTATAGAGCAGTCGTCCAGGTTTCGGAGGGCGCGGTTGGGGATGCCATCAGGACCAGGGGCAGACCTGCCATTTAGATGCTGGAGAGCTTCCCTTACCTCGCATGCCTTGAAGGGGTTATCTAGCTCGGGGCAAGATGAGCCTTTGTAGGGGGGATAGTCTTCGTCACTCGAGTTGCCCAGTGGCAGATACTTGCGAGCTAATCTGTCGAGTACGGTCTGCAATGTCTCTGATTGTGATGCCTGGTGTAGAACCTTCGCTATCACTTGTCTTTGGTTTGACTTGGTATTGGTATCATCCAGCAGATGCTTGAGTAGGTTCCATTTAGCTCCAACTCTCATCTGGCCATCCACAGAATTGCAGACCTCATCCCACTGTTGTCTGCTCAAGGTTTGGCAGTGATCTTCTATAGTTCTGTTGAGCTCCGCGATCTTTTTTCGGAGCCTTCGGTTGAGTTTCTGCCCTTTCCATCGTTTCAAAAGTGACGTCTTCGCTTCTAGAAGATGAGCGAGGCGGCTGTCCATCCTGTCCACCTCCAGTTCAGTCTGGATTTTCTTTGTCGCCGCGCTGATGTCCTCCTTTACCTGTTCAGCCCACTGCTCGAGGCTAAGTGCTGAGTCATGCGTTTGTGCTCGCTCTTCCCGAATCTTGCGAAAGTAATCCCAATCTGTAATAATGAACTCTTTGAGGTCCCCGCTTTTCACGTTGACGCAGGTGGCCAGGATGTTGTGATCACTGCCAAGGTCAACTTGGAGGTTGGACCAAGATGCCGATTCCACATTCCGTATGAAAAAGAGATCGGGTGTGGTATCCCTAGAGCAGGAGTTGCCAATCCTGGTCGGAAAAGCCGGATCTGTTATAAGCGTGAGGTGATTATTGACTGTAGTTTGCCATAGGTCAACGCCCTTGCGGTTAGCTTGTTGGTACCCCCATGCTGGATGCGGAGCGTTGAAGTCTCCGGCCACCAGGAGTGGAAATGTCTTGGCCTTGCTTGTAGCCCTGTTAATAATTGCCGCGAATCTTTGCCTGAGGTCTTTGGGAGTACTGTATATGTTAAGTATAAAGATACTTGTCTTGAATGGTCCGCTGGGGATTATTTCAACAAGCGAGTGTTCAACCTTATTGGATTGCAGATTCAGATCGTGGGCTATGAACGCACATTTGTTCGAGACTAATGTGCTTATTCCCCTCTTCCCATCAGCATATTGGGTATGCGATTTATAGCCTGGAAGGGTGACCTTATCCGTGAGCGTTTCTTGTAATAATATTACATGTGGCTTTTCCGAGTGGGTCCGAATGAACTGTTGGAGGACGTTCCTTTTACGATGGAATCCCCTACAGTTCCACTGCCAGATGTTAATTACTTTGTGATGTGCCGCCATGGTGGGACGTAGTAGATAGCTAGTATTAGAAAATGCTGCGGAGCGCAGCCGCTGCCGACCTTTCAGTGTCGGTGTCATTCACTTTTTCCAACGGTGTAACTGAAGCCATTGTAGAAACGTGGCGTTCCAGATTATCGCATCTGATTCCTAGTGCTTTGACCGCCTCCGCAAGTTTGTCAATAGCAATTTGGACTTTTTCGAGGGATTCATCAATTTTATCTATCGTTTTTTCTAATTTTCGAACGCTGGCGCTCTTGTCTGAGGCATGAACTGCCAGCGCCCTCTTTTTGGGTAAACCATTGGCAGTCGGTTCCGCTACGGGGATCTCCATGGGCGTTTCTACAGCAGAGGCCTCACTGGGTTGAACTGACTCTCGCTTGCTGGCTTGCTTGCTGGCAGTCGGTTCCGCTACGGGGATCTCCATGGGCGTTTCTACTGCAGGGGCCTGACTGGGTTGAACTGACTCTCGCTTGCTGGCTTTCTTTAGCTCTGCAATTTCTGCTTTGAGCTGCTCCATAGCGTATTTTAACGAAGCATTTTCTCTTTCTAATTGTGCAATCCTGTCCTGCTCTGGCGATTGACCCCCCGTTACCTTTTTCGGTGATTCCTTGACCCGGTCAGCCCATGTGGTACCACGATGAGCAGGCTCCTGAATCTGAACTGCAGGCCCCCTGGAACGAGAGTGGCCTCTGGAGCGGGAGCGGGTCCCGGGGACCTTGCGGCCTCTGGAAGACGAGCGTTCCGTCGAGCGACCCCTAGAAGGGACACGGTCCTGGTAGCCGCTATCCTCGCCGCCAGGGTCTCGGGATCGGCTCCTGGATCTGTGCGAGCTGCTGAGGGCCGGCTTGAGAGGCATTGGCGACCCAGTTGGTTGTTTGGATTGGTCGCGGTTGCGCCGTTCTCTTCTCCGTTGCCTAACTACAAACGGAATTTGGAACCTTTGCTTGCAGGATCTGTCAGCCGTGAGATGAGGGCCTCCGCAAAGGGTGCACTTCGGTGTACATTCGTGCTTATCGTCCGGGTTGCTCGCACCACAGCCGCGGCAGATGGCATTTTCAGGGGCTGGGCAAACGGCAGCTCTATGGCCAAGCTTTCCACATGCATAGCAAACGTCAGTTTGTCTGCGATAGAGTGAGCATTTGATTAAACTGGGACCGCATTTTACGTAGTCCGGGACTTTGAGTCCATCAAACAGGATGACTACAGTGCTTGTGTTCTTGATTCGTCTCACCTCGAGGGCGCTTGGGTTCTTGGGTTGAATGATAAGGCGTTTGAGCTCCTCTCGATCGATGGTGGGATCAATGTCACGAATAACTCCCTTGCATGAGTTTTCGGGGGCCGCGATATATGTACTAACTTCGTAGCTTGCTTGTCCAATGAGTAAAGCTTTCACATCGGCGTAGGCCATGGCGTTGCGTTTTGATGGCGTGCTTGCCACCAATATGTTTTGCACCACGTTCGGACAGATAATATCCTCCGCCGTATCCGCCTCCGTAAGTCTAGCAGCGGTAGTGAGGGCTTGGGCAACTCTGAAGTGGCCCATCTTCTTGATGTCCAGTCCTCCACGGGGACGGATTATGATTCGAACATGCTCTTTCGGTAGGCGAGGCAATCTCGAAGCAGTCGTTAGCCGTGTCTTGACACTCGCCGTAGCCTGGCTTTTATTCCCGCCACGACGCATGTCGGTGACTGGGCCGCCCTGCCCGAGCGGGTCCTGGATGATGGGTTTTCGTTTGTGTAATGCCGTGGTCCACCCAGCGCTTTCATTGACTTCGTCGGGAGAGATATCCTCACCGTCAACGGTGATTTGCATAGCTGTAGACATCGTGGCTTGACCGTGCGGAACCGCGCTGAGCTCGCCCACCAAGCCTCTGCCGGGCAGAGGTCGCACAGAAAGGTCCTCGAGCGATTGGGAAAATGTCCACCCACCGTTGAAAACTTGGTATCGGTGGAATCCTTGCAACTTTAGCCGTCGTATGGTGCCGACATCTTCACGATTGAAGCAAGTTCTCGGCCTTAATCATGTAGAGAAGCAGGAGAAGCAGATACTGACGCACGCTCTCGTTTCTTCTTCTTCTTCCTCATGCCTGCGGGAGGATACGCAAAAATGCTTGCAGCATCCGAACACCGCGTGTTCGCTGTCTCGTAATGCGCAACGATAACCAGACCGTCCGGTATTCGCTTTCTCAGATTCAACCCCAAAGAGCGTTCCACATTTATTCGCCGAGACGTGACTCCTCTCATCATCTCACTTACTCCACATTTTTTGCCCACTGCTAGGGCAAGGCTTTGTCGGACAGAAAAGGTGCACGCATGTATGCTAATTATAGCAGCATTCACATCCCTTTGTCTTTCTGTGGCGTGACAAAGCCACACGCGTACAGCCGCGGTGCAGCCCACCTTCAACCTATGGTTGTTTGACGTGAAGCAGGTTGCTTGCTTAGATGCTCACGCACCTTGGCGAGGGCGGCGCATTGGCTTCGCCCAAACCTCCGTGGTTTTGGCAAGCAAGGAAGTCGCCGAAGCGTTCGTCAAGAAAGCTCTCGCTTCGTGGTGCGCGAACTGAAAAAAAAAAAATTGCTCGACTCGCGATACTCGCTTCTTGGTCGATGGCACGCACCGCGCAGCCACGAACAGGAGCGGGCACTACATCTTATCTGCGTGATTTCACCGACGTGTATGGATGCCGCCTGCGTCTGCTTGAAAGTGAACGCGCGCGCACGTTGGAGCACACCTGAGCGCATCGTCTGCACACGCGGGGACCCGCGCGGCCGATGCGCCGGTGCCAAAAAGGCCGGGACGGGCCCCCAGGAAAGCAATTAGGCCGAACGTCTAATGGAACAAAGGCTTCCTCTGGCAAACCTGAGAGGAGCTTGAAAACTGTTGGCGACACCAGCCGCCGCGCTGCTCCATCTTGATCAGGCAATTACCCGGCTTACGCCGCCGACGCCGGCATCGCGGCGGCGGCGGCGGCGGTGCTCTTTCTGTTCGCCGCGCGCGAGCGGAGAAGCGTAGTGTACACACGCGCGCACGACTCTTCCTTTTGGGCGAGGAAGGAGTGCTCCGCGTCCGCACGTCCTGTATTTTCAGAGCAGCAGCGAACAGTCGGGCCCGGGGAGTTTAGAGCGCGAGCTGGTCATGCGTCGTCGTCGTCGTCGGCGAATCGGCCCGCGCGATCGCACGCAGTGCGTTCGCGGCGTTTGCGCGTGACAATCGAAAGAAAGCCCGGAGTCCCCCAGTGATCGATGTCGCGAAGGGGAACCGATGCACCCCCCCCACCCCCCTCGCTTCCCCCTTCCCCTCTTTCCCAACCAACGCACACTTGGCCCATGCACAGCCGCACCCGCCTCTCGGTGCTGCTTTCCCTTTCTGTATATCGAAACGCATGTGTACGGCTGTTGGCGCGTATATGCGCGAGCCGTGTGCGTACGCGCGGTGTATGTGTGTGTGTGTGTGGAGGGGGGGGGGGCATGCGCGTTTGCTGTGCTCTGTACGAGTACATATCTATAGCTCGCGCGTGGGTTTGGTGCGGGAGGGGGAATATAGAGGGCGAGAAACGTAGGCTTTTTCGCCATCGCCTGTTGTGCCGGGATCTCGCAAGCTCGCGAATAAAGCACCGACGTCGCGGCACACAGCGGGGAGCTCTGTGCGCGGGCCGGGTCTCTCTCCGAAGCACAAGGGGGCTCCTCTTTGTTTGCATTTTCCTTTCTCTCTCTCTCTCTCTCGTCGCTCGCTTTAAAAACTGAAACCTTTCATCGATATGCCGCAGCCGTCACTCTTTTATTTTTTCTTCTCACTTTCTCTGCATTTTTCCCCCGCTGTTGCTTCGATTCAGAAGCGTTCCTGTCGACCGAAGCTCGCACGCGCCAGAAACAATCGATTTCCCAGTTGACAACCGAGTTCGTGCGTGCGGAAGAAAAACCCATACCCGAGTGAAATATTATGTGAAAGAACGTATATGCCGGCATCGCCGGCGTTATTGACAAATCAAATGCGAATCACTGCGTTATTGGCCGGATTGAAAGCGTGGTTATGCTGCTGCCTTTTGCTTTCGCAGCGTCTGTCCGGACCAGCGGGTTTTAAGGTGTGCGCGAATCTCTTGGAGGCGAAACAACCAAGCGTCTCGCGCCGGAGACACGACGCCATCTTGTATTGACAGGAAAGCACGACGCAAAGAACGGCGCTGAAGTTTCCAGCGCAAGACGAACGGACCAGAGGCGCTGGTTTCGATTATGTAATGCCGAATAAGAAACATTTTTTTGAGCTCATGTTCTTAGCAGCTGCAGCGTCTTGGAAGTAGGCGGCCTCCTCTGTAATACATCGCGTTTGAAAAATGAAGCCGGGATTGTGCAGCCTAAATGCCCTTAGCGATACTACTTTCCATGATATTATCCGCGATGCGGTTCATCCGAGTTGGTCTTCGCTTTCCTCTAAGGAACTTGGGTACTGACGGATTGACGTCTCTACAAGGGGACACCAGAGCAAACGCTAAATCAGCTTAAACTGATAAATAAGTGCCTTAAAACGTTGTCTTCATTAATATCAATGTTATAGATTGACTATTAGAAGAGGAAAATTGCCAAAGTTCTGTTTCTTTATATTTAGCACAGAAACCTCAGCGCAGGCATACGTCAGTCTTGGGTCGCGGAATTCAGTAAAAGCATAATTTCACAGTGTGAGGGTCATAAGAGCCCCTTTATTTTTGGTATTGCAGAAGGATCATCATCATCGTCATCAGCCTGGTTACGCCCACTGCAGGGCAAAGGCCTCTCCCATAGTTCTCCAACAACCCCGGTCATGTACTAATTGTGGCCAGAAGGATAATCTACTGAAAACAGGCCGACATATTTTTCTTTTGAGGCGAAGTTTTATTTGCATACACTCCAGCTTTTTTGGTGTGGCTGATGTCTACAGCTGAGTTAGTCGATATGTCGAATATATATATATATATATATATATATATATATATATATATATATATATATATATATATATATATATATATATATATATATATATATATATATATATCGCCGACCCTGCACCATATAAACATAATAACGACTGCAATTTAACCATTAGTCAGATTTGACAAATTTCACATTCCAATCACGAACACGGTAGCATAATTTTTAAAAAGACAGCAGCAAGAGAGACACCCAAGCTTCTGTCGTGTTGTGTAATTTTCCGAACCGACGTCCACGCTTGTTCATTAACGATGGTCTCAAACATCGGTATACATGCCCAGGAGTGAGTGCAGTGTCTTGATGATTGTATTTCATTAATACCAAGCGCAACTTTAGGTTTTCCTACCCATTAATTCCTTTTATGAATCAGCGTTTCGACAGAATATGGTCAACTTACTACCAACATTCCTTCTCGCTGTGTGGAGTTTTTACTAACACAAGAGCACGCAACTGATTTCCGACCGACCTTCGGCAGAAGCTTGCACTAGCAGTCTAATCTCACTTTTTTTATAGCCGCCTGTGCGACTACCTTTTTTTTCACTTTTGTACAATATTGTGTGACACTGCCTACTCCTGTAGTAGAGTACTTTGCAATCACTTTACCAAACACCTGAAAGCTCTAGCGCCACATCAAAGCGCACGACTAGACCAGCTAGTATGCGAAGAAAAGCTCATCGAACACGATAATCAGATATGAGATGTGTGTACGCTCCCCAAAATGACGACCATTGCTTCGAGTGCCTAAAGAATGCAGTAAGGAACCAAGTGATTGGCGCAATGAGTGAAAAGAAACGATGCCTGCCCAATAGGCGCGTACCCGTTTTCACAGTTGCGAAGACACGTCTTACGGGCATAGCATGGGGGTATCATTATGGCTGACATTCACGCCACCAAATCTGCATAACATTTATTTTGAGTGATATAACTTACAGAAGCTTGTTAACTGGTAGGGAGCAAAGTGCACAAATGGTGTATTTCATTCTTTTTAATTAGAGTAAATAAGCTATAAATAGGGAATTACTACATTCATTCATGCTCCTTGAGATATTTCTGCGCAGTTTCATACAAAAATTCTCAAAATCTGGGAGCAATATTTTCAGCTTTAGTTTATTTCAGAACACCAGTAATTAGCACACAGTTTTATCTGTCACGGTACATGTGGCGAGTAATGCGCACACTACTAAAACGTTAAAACATAAATACACCAAGAACGAGTAAATTCATAGCGCGAAGGAAAGAGTTAGCTTAAAACAAGGCCCCCGCCGCGGTTGCTCAGTGGCTATGGTGTTGGGCTGCTGAGCACGAGGTCGCGGGATCGAATCCCGGCCACGGCGGCCGCATTTAGATGGGGGCGAAATGCGAAAACACCCGTGTACTTAGATTTACGTGCACGTTAAAGAACCCCAGGTGGTCAAAATTTCCGGAGTCCTGCACTACGGAGTGCCTCATAATCAGAAAGCGGTTTTGGCACGTTAAACCCCATAATTTAATTTTAACTTAAAGCAAGGCGTTCTTTAATTACCTTAAGTGCCTTTTATTTATCTATTCGGAATGTGCTACCAGGTGTGTGCAGAATCCTTAAATAAAGCTAGATATATGTCGTACTTCGCTGTGCGCACAGCTGTCATCGCCATTATTCTCTTGACAGGCATCATGCGTCGCCTTCGTCCGCATGACGTCACTGCGTCAATGTTTGACGTGGTGCAGGTGCCTGATTTGGTGCTAGCATTTAGGCACAGCTATAGGGAATAACGTTAAAACTACGTGAAAATAAAGCTGCTTCGATATTTGCGCTGAATAAACGTAAAGATTGCGTGGGGTAACTCGCTGCAGAATGTGAAGGTGAATAGAATCATACGCATCGCTTTTGATTGTATAGCATTAAAAACACCCTTTCACTAAAGCGTCGTTTCATATAGGTTCCAGCATATACGTTGGACTTGCATAATGTACTACAGCGAAGCTATTAGCCTCTGGGTGGTCGGCATTTTTCGTGTCCTTCCGTGAACAAAAATTACTGTCATCAGCAATCACTCATAACCCCTAAGCAAGCAAAAATGCAATGACTCATCCCCCTCGTAATGCAGAGGCTGCAAGTACTCAGCAAAGTGAATCGAACAGTGAATACATTCATTGGAGTCACTCATACAACGTACAAAACAGCGCACGCTTCAATGAAGACCAAGCTCAATACAAGCATCTTTCATCGTCAGTAATGGCTCATACCACCGTAAGCAAGCGAAAATGGAATGGCTCATACCCCTGGAAGCGAGCAAAAAATGCAATGGCTTGCGCCCCCCTAAAGGCAGAGGTTACAAGCGCTCAGCAAAGTGATGCAAACAGCGCATACATTCATTGAAATGACTCGCACAACACGCATAACAGCGCATACGTTTCAATAAAGAACAAGCTCAAAACAAGCATGTGAACCATCTATAAAACAATGCATACTCCTCTTCGCAGTTTTAGTGATGGTTTTGCTACAGCTTCGCTGAACATTATCTTTCACAGAGCTGGAATGGCGAGTCACTTTTTTTATTCTTCAAGAATGAGTCCAGCTCAACATCCCACCAGATTTTAAGGCGAACGTCTTAGATCTGTTTCAAGGTCACGTTGTGAGGTACGGAAAATCGGAGCGCTCGTGCCGCTGCTCGCGCGTTCGTCGTCGTCTTCTTCCGCATCGCTGTCACATCGGTGCCGCTAATCACGCAAAAAAACCACAGTTAATGTAATGCATGCGTCGTCTTCTTTCACATCGATTCTTCCACATTGATCCAATCAAACGAAATCAGAATTTATTTCCGATGCATTTTCACAGACAACGTTTGCTGGTCAATCTAAGCACATCGTGCTTGTTAGAAGACCAGGCAGCAGATGGTACACATTTAAATAGAACATAATTATACAATTTCAATTATACAATTATTGTTAAAAATTCTACAACTTGAAAGGAAGTGTTCTAACACTGAAAAAATAAACACTACATTTTCCAGTCACGTAAGAATACAAATACAAATCACATTGTAATGAAGAGTTGAATAACACTTCCTCATTTGTTTCATCATTTTACATTTTGAATTTATATAATACAGTGTTTCATTAAGTTCATTAGAAATATCGGGACCTAACAATTTTTTTCCATAGTTTGTGAACATTCGTGGCTTGAAATATGTTTCTGTTTTTCGCAACGCAACATATTTTTAACGATAATTTAAAAGCATTTGAATAATAGTGGCGTGTTTCAACCACATACTTATATAGCTCTTGTACTGGAAGTATCCGTAGTATATTATACTTTTCTTCCCTGTCTGCTTGCTCTACACCGGTCCCATAAGTTATGCTATCGACAATTCTTTTGACTACCGGTATAATAGCGTGCTTTATATGGCCAGAACATGTACCATATAACGTTAAGCAATATGCAATTAGAGATTCCGCTAATGCCTTGTATATAGTAACTCTTAGGCTGATAGGCGTTTTCCCGCGCTGACTATACCTCATGGCCACGAGAGCTCTTAACTTTCCACAAACTTGTATCGCAAGATTATTCCAGGTAATGTGCTGATCAAATAAAATTCCTAAATACTTAGCCACAAACTTAAACTGTAATGGTTGACAAATACATGCGTTGCAATGTGGCGCGTGCAAATATACATTCATGTTGAATGAAAGCGCCTTATGGTGGATTCCTGAGGCAGATTAGTTAGTTTTATGATGATTTATGAAAGTAGAATTGTGTGCTAACCAGTCTGATTATTGATATATCCCGTTCGAAGATTTAACATTCCGAGTTGTAGTCACTGATTTTTAGCGCTATCGCAGTGTCATCAGCGTATTGAAAAAAGTTTTCATTTCAGCGGTAGGAGGCCGAGATCGGAGACACATATATTAAAGAGTATTGGCCCTAGCTTGCTTCCTTGGGGCACACCAAACTTTATTAAGTTGAGGTTGCTGTAGCTATCATCTAGTTTCGCGCATTGTAGTCAATCAGTAAAATAATTTAGAAAAAAATGGATAGAAGTGACCTCCGAATCCTATATTCTTTAGCTTGTTTAGTAATATCTTATATACCACCATGTGAAAAGCCTTCGTGAGGTATAAAAATAGGGCTAAGACTACATTATTATTTTCTATTTATGTGCTAATATAGTACGATAATCCTTCTGGCAGAGCAATTGTATCTTTACTCTCCGTGAACCCAAACTGCGCCATGTTATTCAGCGAATAATTTTCATAAAATGATTGCATTACAGATACAACATACTTTTCTATTATGTGGGCTATTGTATACATATATATAGACAATATCGCGATCGGTCGGCAATTTTCGCAATCACTTCTCTTTCCGTTTTTGTAGACAGGCCTTACGATTTAAATTTTCAGTTCTTTGGATTTAATGCCTGTTTCGAATATTTTGTTTAGTAAATTTAAAGGTAGTTTGAGTATGTGAAAGTTCAAGTACAAATTTCGAGGGTGAAGGCGTGGCTTGAACTTTGCCATGTCTTGATTTATCGTCCAAAGATCAGCTCCGGTCATCGCTGGAAGGTAAGCTGAGTGCCCGCATGTGCATTTCGGTTCATATTCTCTCCGTTTCTTTCTACTTCTCTTCTGCAGAAATAAAACTTTCATCAAACTTAACACATAGCGTTTGTATGTTATCATTTGGAAAATTGCTTTTTACGATGTCATCGACGCTAGCTCATTTGCATCTGCCCATCAATTCATTTGTAGTAGTCCACGTTTTTTTCCCGCCCTTCCTGCATTCCGAAAATCGGTGCATAATATATTTAATTTTTTTTCAGGCGTAACTTAGCTGTCACCGCGTTTTCTAAAGTTCTAAAGAAATTAGAGCAGGTGGACGCCCTGGCGTAGCAGCCGAAAAAAGCTGCAAGAAGCTGAAACGTACAGTTATACCGTACGTGCACCAGCTATCGCACCGGCTGAGAAAAGTTGGTGAGAAGTGCGGCGTGGACGTGATGCTCACTGCCCCCGAAAAGCTGGTGCGCATGTGCAAAGCCATAAACGAGAAGAAAAAACCGGTCTGCGCCATAAAACATGCATGCAAGTTTGTACCCTGCATTGTTGGGGTCGTATACCGCATACCCCTCTCATGCGGTAGATGCTACGTGGGGCAGACTGGCCGCTGCCTAAATGAACGGCTACGAGAGCACCGGACGCTAGTAGATTCATTAGCGGGGGGCGGCCATATGGCCATGCACTGTAAGCGATGCGGGTGTGTGCCTGCGTTTGACACCACGTGTGTGCTTGATAGGGGAGGCACAAGGTGGGGGCGCGAGATTTGCGAGGCCTATCACATTGACAGAAAAGGTGATAATTGTGTCGGCACGGCTTCATTTGCCTTGTCCAAAAAAGAAAAAAATGTACTTACAGAACAGCCTGCTACATTTTGATTAGAATGAGATTGTACTGTTCTAACACTGTGTGCGCATGCACCAACGAAATGTGTATATGTACCTTCGCTCGCAGTAAAAAACCAGTTGATGTTTAGCGCTCGTCCTGTCGTCTTCTCTGTCTTTGTCCCTGCTATTTTGCGCTATTCTTTTGAATAATGACGTCACAGAACAATCTTCTACAATGCTTAGGCTCGGAATTTCGCTCTTGGTTACAACTGTTATCGAAGCGCCACTATCTACTAAAGCCTTGACGCCCCTCCCATTTGCTTGCACCGAAGTGTACGCAAGCTTAACACGATTGCTGAGGAATATGGTCTCTTCAAATGAGAAAGGGTGATCTCCCGATGTCAACTTGGTCACCATTTTACACTGCAGTCTGTGATCTTCATTGGTGAAGTACTGAAATACTCTTGATGCTACAGAGTGCATAAATCTTTCATATATTTAAGTAAGTCATCAACAGTATGCGTTGTTCGTAGCTGGCGATCGTGCTGCATGCTCTTCGGCAATCATAATATAATCAGAGGTGAGAGCGGCGAGTCCCGCAACGTGGATTCAGCAAAATGTAGAAGTCTACTGTTCTCAAAAACGCATTCTACCAGAGTGTCAGAATTATATTTGAAGGCTGTAGCGCTGTCCCAGCTCTGGAGCCTATTCTCGGAGAAAGACGTCTAAAACGGTCTCTCCCCTCAGCCCACGGCCGGTGCGCTCTTTGTGCGATTCTCAAGTCATGTCAGGCTTTCGCTATGCCTCGTAGATACGAGCTCATATTCATAACCTTGTCAAGGTCTTGCCGCCACCTATTTTGGTCGCACGCGCACTCACAGAAACTTAGCCAAGCTTGAACGTTTGCCGATGGCGAACCGTCGCAAACTTCCGGTTTTACCGGTTCCAACGGCGGCCTCCGAGAATGCTGGAAGACGTTTTTCGTCACGAGCGTCGTAAACTTCCGGTTTTACCGGTTCCAACGGCGGCCTCCGAGAATGCTGGAAGACGTTTTTCGTCACGAGCTCTAGTATTCTAGTAAAGAAAACTCGCAACGAATGAAGGTCATGTGACTTCGTAAGTGTGGAAATCCCATGTACAGAGTCTTGTTCGGTACTTTTGGTAGCACCGTCGAACACTTCACCGAGAAAAAGGACCTTGGGCTGGAAGAAATCACTCTTTTTTTTTTCATTTATCTTCAGATTGGCATTGTTGAGTGGTTGTAAGACCTTCGCCAGGTGTTGGGTGTGCTCCTGCTGAGACCTCAGACACACAATAATGTCATAAATGTAAACATATTCGTTGTTGGTGTTCACTGTCTCTCGAGTTCCATTATATGATAAAAAATGTATCGCGCACTCTCATATATTCGGCGTTGTTCACTCATGCCGATCGTACATGGTTACGTTGTACCACCAATAGCAAAAGACCGTTCGTGAGCGTTTTGAACAAGGAATCAGTGTTCATCCGCAACAGCGAACCATCCTCCGTCGAAAAAGCTTGCCACGCTCGGGTGCCTGTCGCGTTCGCGCATATTTTAATAACGTCCAAGCAAATGGTCCTCGGGGAAACGAAGCGAATGAGGTGTACAACCCCGGTTCGAATCCTGTCCTTGACTGCGCCAAATTTGTAATATAACTTAGGTAAGTCAGTACGACAGGTAGCCATCCTTGATTTTTTTATCACTTCTTCCTCCACTTCTCTCCCAACCTGATAATCCATTTCTTATTAGGGTTTCTTTGCTTAATTGTTATGAATTTAGGAGACTTTACGTATGTATTATCCTGAACGTTTCAACAAACTTGCCCTACAAACTGGCTTGGCCGATATGTAAAAGTGAAGTACAGTCTGTGTTCTTCATGTACACTGTCGTCCTTTATGAAAGGGAACACGCGAGCGCGTGGCCTGCGCTCTGCGGCGGCTGCCCACAGCGCCATCAGCCGACAGCTAAAGAAAGCACGTCCGCTTTTGGCGTCATCTATTGGCAAACGAAATAACCAGTCATGGCCGGTGGGCAAGCGCTGCTCAGATTATGCTCCCTCACCGCTCGCGCAACGGGCGATGTGATACACTATCATGCGAGCTCTATGGATTCGTCGTAGAACTCGCATTTGCTTAAGCCACAACTGAATACATTTCCAAGAACACACAGTATGCAGCATTATAGTTCTCCAGCGAATAAAGGTGTGAATTTTCATGGAAATATGCTTAGCTTTAGCTGTATTGTCCCTACGTCGGGAATGAAAGTAAAAATACCAGTTTAGACTCGCTCGAGGATAAATTTCAAACCAACCTTGCATGGCACTAACCACCGAATTCGAGCGTTTCCGTGCGCGCGAATCCGTGCGTGCAGTTAAAAAAGACGACGATAGCGATTCCCCTCGGCTAAATGGTCACTGTGTGTGCGATAATCGGCAGCAGTCCTTCAAAACCCCTGCATGGTTTTCAGCTGAGTGGCAGCGCTATGGTCAGTTCGGTCGGTGGACCAAGTTCGAGTCTATGACCATTTAAGTATGCCGCGGTAAAGATAGCAGTGATAATGTACTAGTTCATACGTGTAAATATGGGCTCCAAAATACTACGACAGGGAAAGGTAAAATGCTGAACGCCTTGCGTACTGGCGTGATAAAAAGTGATAGGGGCATGTGTAGTTTAATTCCTTATTTTTGTGGGCCAGGAGGCAGGTCATTGCATCAACTACAAGGAGGCCACTAAAAGCAGGAAACAGGATCGTTCAGGCCTTCAAGACGGAACGCCGTGTGAAGGACGCTCAGCACAGGCGCTGACCTCGGGCAACAACTGAATACGAAGACCGTGTGATTGTGGCTGCAGTAGCACTGAAGCCGCAGACAACAGTCACTGAAGTACTGAAGGAACTTGGCATTAGGGCGTGCGAGACGACTGCGACGCGGAGCCTCGACGAAGCTGGTCTCAAAAAGAGGATTGCTTGCAGGAATCCTCTGCTTCGAGGCACCAACAAAGCCAAACGCCTGCAGTTTGGGAAGGGCCACGCAGATTGGATTACCTCCGACTGGGAATGTGTTGTATTCACCGACGAAGGTTCATTCACGACCCGATGGGACCAGAGACAGAGTGTGGCGCCCAGAAAACCGCCGGTAGGTGACGTTTTATCCTTAACGGTAATTATATCACTGTAAGAAATGCTGAAAAAACTCTACCAGGCGGTTACCCTTCTTTATGCATTGTGTGATATTGTAGCCTATCAAGTTCTCTCTGGCGTAGACGCCAGAGAGAACTTGATATTCAAGGCACGGTGTTAGATTACGTTCACCAGCATTAAAGTGTAGTTGCGTTCTCTAATATTACTAATATTATTACGCTCATCAGTATTAGTTCGCATTGAAAGACACTTTAGCACATGCTGAAAGTATAGACACGGAAGAGGAGGCAGTAGGCTGGCAACTGCCACAAACAGAGGCACACCACCAGCCCAATTGCTGTTTCGATATGAGAGAATAGAAAATAGCAAAATAACTTGAAAGAAATAGGAAAGTGAATAAAAACCTAAAACAGTACGAAACGTATACATGAGCAGCCGGCGATAAATGCGCGCGCCATGTAGCACAGCGGAATACCGCATGTTTGGCGTAAAGGAAGGGTATTCGAGATAAGTTGAGTGACTGTTGGTTTGGTGTCAATGTATGATCTAATGATACTTTTCTGCAGTTACAGACCAGGATACCTCCAGCGAGTGACTGCAAGTGGGCGTTCAGCAGTGTGCGTGTGGGGCCTCGTGACCAAAAAAGGGCTTGGTCCACTAGTCCGCATAGAGGACAGATTCACGTTTGCCGCTTACTGCTCAATCGTGGACGACGTGATGGTGCCCTGCTTGCTGAATGGGCCCTTCCCGGAAGGTGCTTACATCTTCCAGCAAGACAAGTCGCTCATACACACATCCGGAAGGGTGACAAGCTTTTTCGAGGATCGTGGAATCGACTCTCTAAGGTGGCCGCCCCAGTCTCCAGACCTTAACATTATTGAGAACGTGCGGGGCCTTTTGAAAACTGCGCTGACGGCTCGGTCTGCACGGACTATCGGCCAACGAGCTTTGGGGTGTCACAAAGGAGTGGAAGCGGCTGAGAAGCAACAGATCACTAACGGCCACCTTGTATAACTCGCTACCCTGAAGAATTGCAGCTGTCGTCGCAGCAAATGGGGACGGCACGAGGTACGGAAAAGTGCGTCGACACAACATATTTCAAACTTTTGTTTTGTTTTGGTGCTCAATACAAAAGAAAAATATACGTATATATTTTACGTCAATAAATGTATTTATATCTGTTTTTGCATTTTGTGCTCGCGTCTTTTACATTACAGACACAAGATTCATTAAAATATTTACAAACATTTCTAACATTTTTTTTTTGCTTCAAGTTTCTTACGTAGCAATATACCTTCGCTATCATCACGGTCAGGGTCCTTTGATTGTGCATGGCGTTATAGCATCAAGTGCAGATATACTAAACGACAGAAAACTTTCTCTGCCGACAGGCAAGTACTTTCCGGGTAAGTGGGAATCTGCCTCGAAGGAAAATTTCCGCGACGTTCAGTGATACACTTTCGAAAAAGCAAACCACAACCAAACCTTCCGCTGAGTGCATCGCCCTCACCTATATAGCTCTAGTTTAGGCGAAGCGCAACAGGCGTAAGGCGAGAGACAGAGCATCTACGTTTTGATCGTGCTCGTGCACCATGCTCGATTTGCTACCAGCAGACGACGCGCTGCAGGCATCGCCCGTTGCGCGAGCGGTGAGGGAGCATAATCTGAGCAGCGCTTGCCCACCGGCCATGACTGGTTATTTCGTTTGCCAATAGATGACGCCAAAAGCGGACGTGCTTTCTTTAGCTGTCGGCTGATGGCGCTGTGGGCAGCCGCCGCAGAGCGCAGGCCACGCGCTCGCGTGTTCCCTTTCATAAAGGACGACAGTGTACATGTCAACTTTTGCATTGTCTATGATTTGATTCTTTGTTCTTGCTTCACAATCCTCAGTGTCATTATCGGACATGACTACAAGTGATGCAAAGTAATGATCTGCTAGTCTGACTTTAATTACGCCGCTTGCATAACATTGCTGTCTGGGCCTAATGACAATATGATCAATGCAGGTTTTCGTTATTCTCGAACCTGAATATTCCTCTCTTGTGTATTCATTAATTACATTTATTGGTCCATATTCTGCCAGTAGATAATCTGTCACCCACTTTCCTAATCATGCCAAAAAAGGCACAGTTAACTAATAAGAGTTAATTAAGGCACTCGAACCATCGACCTTTGGTGGGAGCCAAACTCACGACCTTTGTGTTAACGCTGCCCTGGCTCCGCCTGAGCTTGCCTTCATCGTTTTTGCAGCCAAAGACACTACGTGTCTTTAGAAACTTTCCAACCCTTCATGTGCGGGTCGCGCATACACGCGTCGATACCGTGACATCACGTCGACGGCGACGGCGCAATAGCGCCTGGAGCCGTATAATTATTATCGCAATAAACAGGTCGTAGGGCTCTTATTATCGCTATTATGGCAGCATTACTATTCTTATCGTAACAAGTGAGGAAAGGGGTAAAGCCGGTGGTGTCGTCGCGAAACAAGTTGTATGCGAATGGCACATAAGGCAAATTTTTGTTCCAGTCATGATGATCAGCTGAAATGTACAGTCTCGTCCACTCTTAGGGTGAACACGCTCGCCGTGGCCGCGCTCCGCGGGGCGCCAGTGCGTCCGGCGCGGCGGCGCATCGAAGCGAAGCGGCGCAGGCGCACACGGACCCGCGGGAGGTGCTTCGCGTCGTCTGCTACAGCGCTAAGTACACTTCGCTAGATCCAGGTGACTGAGTGCCCGAGGCGGCATTGCGGGAAGGCGCACAATTACCGAAAACAATTACCATGTCTTGTTTTTTTTTCATTTGTTCCGGAGGGAGCAAGAAAAATCCTATAGTTCCGGTTACGTTCCGACTAATGCAAGAATAGTTTTATTGTTATTATTACTATTACATTATTGTTATTACTATTACACATACATACATACACACACACACACACACACACACATACATACATACATACATACATACATACATACATACATACATACATACATACATACATACATACATACATACATACATACATACATACATACATACATACATACATACATACATACATACATACATACATACATACATAAATACATACATAAATGTCCTTATTATGTGCCACTAGGGTTACGTAAATATATGGTGCACAGTAAAATGTTACAATGGCGTGTGAACAAGTCATTAAATACAGCCAGAGATGCAGACAATGGGGCTATACTAAAAAAATACATATATTGTAAGCGGCATGCGTTTAGAATATCTCTGAGACATCTTAAAAACTCCGCGCAGCCTCAAAAGAAATCAAAGCAAGCGAAAGACAAGACACGGCCGTGGGGATGGTGGCAACAACATTTAGGTGGATGACAAAAAGAAGCGGTCGTAACACAGTGATATTTGCAGCAGCTTAACAACTTCAGCAGCCTTCAGGTGCCGTTCGCTATTTGTTGAAAAAGCATTTTTTTTTTCGCTCTGTACATCCTTTACGTAATCGGATAAGGCCAAACAACCAGGTCATTGAAAAAAGAAATAAAGAAAAACATGTGTATTTTAATTTTTTTTACGAGAGTGCACGCAATCGTGCACAAATCGTCTCAATGATCACGAAACCAGCATAGGGATTTTAGTTGTGAAATGGTAAAAAGCGACTGCGCCCCTTCGTGTGGCGCAGTGGCATCTGACACTTCATGCGAAATATATACTCGAGCAACCTTTGCATCCTCCACAATTCCATCTGGACGAATGTACTTGTTTCCCGAGCTTCAGGTCAGTGCTCAAAGGCATCATACAGGGCATCTGCGTTGGGGCGCCGAACGCGTTTTCTCCCGGTGGTGTTCAGGCAACAGATCTCGAATTTCATGACATGGTTTTCTACGCTTCCTTGCGCTTCGTGCCGATGTAACGAGCGCCTGTGAAACCTGTGGTTGGGAGTGCACCGAGTCTCGGAGTTTCGTTCTCCGTCCTTTTGCGTAATCCTTGATATACAATAAAGAACTTTCCTATTTTGTTCAGATGGGCTCGCGCTTAGGAGATGCCTGGGCGCTGTCTCTGGGTTCGCTCTGCGATGTACTCAAAAACAGATTAGGGCACGTACCTTTCAAAGTAGCTGCATGGAGTACATGTAAAGTTTGGAGTTGCATCACTGCCCCCTTAGCCGAACTGGTGGCCATCGTAACCTAAAATCGCGCGCTCGTTGCAGTAAGTCCTTCCTGCACGAACTCTTCAGAGGCTTGGCACGAATCCTTGTCCTTATCTCTGTCTCTCACTCCCACACGTTATATGTAAGCAGGGTGTCTTCTTTCTTTAGCTGCACCAAATTTTTTGAACATTGCCTATGGCAGATAGCACAATTCTAACCCTAGATCTAAAATTACTCGATCAGGCGGCCATTACTTCGAGAAATCCAAGCGTTGAGTTGAATAATTAACTCGATTACGCTGATTAATAATTTAATTAATTACCTTACGCCTCATATATCGATCTACGAATTATAGCTGCTGAGTTCGCACGGCGTATGCACTTGGAACGATATCGCAAACGACCTGACTCTCTCTCACTCTCTCTCCCTGTATATACATGCCCTTAAAGAATAGCTAACTTATTTCGAGTTACTAGCAAGAATACAAGCTATATATATATATATATATATATATATATATATATATATATATATATATATATATATATATATATATATATATGAAAGGAAGACGACTGTAAGTACATCTGTCTGTTGTTTTGCATATTTAAAAGAAATACACCTATTTATCAATGCCACATGGCGAATCATAGCGGCCCGAAAAATTATGCATTTTCATTTAATTCTCTAAACTGTATAAAATCTCTGTAATGTGCAAGGACAACAGGCGGTGAGTGCCTGACAGAGTTCCCTGATCCCACCCAGCAGCAGCAGTACAGCCCACATAAATAATAAACATGTGCTACAAAAATGTTTACTAATTACTCAAATAATTGCACTTGTCTTGAAGTCTACAGCACAAATGTATGGCTAGTTAGGGTAATAGTATTATCGAGGTTATACACAACGACGTAGAACAAACATAAATGACTTACATTATTGACAAGAAAAAAAAAACACAGCAGATGTGTGCAGCGGTGTTTCCAGAGAAGCCGTTTCTTTCGAACAGTTGTAATAAAATTTTATTTCCTGTAATTATATCACATACTTTAAGTAGTTGGCGGTATATATGACTGTTCCCTTAGAAACCTTGCCCACATGTAATACTTTGGATCACTTCTTGTTGAAATTTTTTAAAAGCCATTAATTCATCCTCACATATGTTACTTCACTGTAAAATTTACCATAGTGTCCTCTACACTCCCCCCCCCCCCTCACACACAGACGCACCCAATTTTCACTAGATTTGATATCGGTTGATTTCACAGTTCTCCCAGGGCAGCGAGATAAATTACGCTTTGTACGTAAAACACAGTCATAAAGCTCCTGATCGCTTGCACGCGTAATTTACTGTAAATGTCTTAATTAGTCCCCTATCTTTGAAGTTTACCTACATATTGGCCATACCACCCCCTTCATTTTCTCCATATCTAAATAAAGCGTCTTGTTTAGTTCACCGAGGACATCGCTGAACGCAACTAGGAACGCCTTGTAATGCGTGAACATAAGGGAGGTATAGGGGGAATGACGGCTCAGTAATTATTTGAAGCGCTTATGCTACACCATGAACGCACAAATTTTGTCGCTCATTGCACTTACCAGGATCCCCCTCCCCTTTCCACGATATATATACCTGTTGTAACCAACAGCTATGTCGGGACACTCGGAAGCTTTGCTGACAGCGGCCGTTTCACCCGCTCAAACACTTGAATAAGTTTTCTTTTTTTTTGTTTTTACGGAGGCTGTGTTTAATCCAGCCACATTTAATTTCGCACAGAGAGACCCCATAGCATATCGCCAATTTTCGCTTACTTTGGTCTTGGTGGCATTTATAGTTCTGCCAGTTCTACTCTCGTTAGACATGGTCATAACACTCTAGAATGCTTGCATACGCAATTGATGGCGAAAGCCCCAATTACCCATCTATCTTGAACTTTAGCTATATGCACATCACCAATTTGCTGGTCCTTAGAGTACCAAACATAAAGAAGCTGCCTGCTTTAGTTCAGCGAGGGCACCAGGCGAACCTAATATATCATGCATGGAAAAGTAAAAAGAAAACAAAATGAGAGTTCGATAATTTATCGTAACACTTCTAAACAAGCCAGTAAAGTTAAACCTACTCGACACATTGTACTCAAAATGCTGTCTGCTCCTTCAATGTGTAAAATACCTGAAACCCACACATTCCGAAACCCAGCTAATAACTGCAGCGTGATAATTTCGAATACTTACTTACAGCGTTATATTCAAAGCTATATTTGATCAACACGAATTGAACATCGCACATAAACTTGGCGTATTGTTCCACCTATGTTCGCAATGTTTGATATCAGTTGTAGCGGTAATTATTCCAGCACAGCCATCTAATTTTTACATCACTCGTAAAACAGACTAATAGCGTGATATGGACCACTTACATAAATAGTCCATTGTAGGAAAACGCATCTTACCCAGTCAGTGGGAACATTGCCTACATATTGTCCCTGCCATGCCCATAATTTTCCCCACATATAATCAAGATGTCCTATTTAGCTCACCGAGGATACCGGAGAAACAAACTATCCATCTAGTATGATGCACAGAAACACATGGAAAAGCGAGGGTATAGCAATTATCTGCAACAATTGCATTTAAAGCAGGAAATTAAAATCTCGCAACTCATTGTATTTAAAACTCGCCGTGTTTTCACCGAATTTCAAGTTGTCTTAGGAGTCCGGGAAACATATCGACTAATGGCAGTATGATACCCTGGAACCCTTCAATGAGTAGAGAGAGAGAGAGAGATAGCAAAGGGAGGAAAGGCAGGGAGGTCAACCAGACGAGCGTCCGGTTTGCTACCCTACATTGGGGGAAGGGAAAGGGGGAACAGAAAGAAAGAAAGCTGGATGGAGGGAACGCTGTCTGTGCACGCAGCAAAGTGCTTGGAAATCAGTCAAGTCAAAGCAAGTGCTCCGTCGATACGTTAGGCTGCCGTCAATCTTCTAACCTTCTACAAACCTTCTACAAAGGCTGTAATGAAGCTGCACAGAATAAACGTATGTCACTCGTTACTCAAAACATTGCCTCGTACTTCGAATAAATATGAACACCGTGCCCTGAATAGTTTATCGGAGATACCGAGGGAAAACAACTAAACTCCGTGTATAACCCATAAAAGTTGGGAGAAAGTGAGTATTCAGTTACTATTTCTAAAGCACGTAAGCAACGTACACAGTTCAATTTTTTGGTTGGATGGCGAGACTGATAGACATGAAGTTCGCAGGGGTGTTCCGCAGGGTGGTGTCCTTAGCCCAATATTGTTCAATATGATACTGGTGGGCCTTGCAGACGAGCTACCTGAAACAGCGCGTATCAGTACGTACGCGGATGATATCTGTATTTGGTCATCTGTGGTCACACGTCCACAAGTGCGTGCAAGGCTTCAACGTGTGGTTACCATAACGGCGAAGTACTTGCGCCGTAGAGGCCTGCAACTCTCAGCAACTAAGTGTGCAGTCATGGAATTCACGCGCAAATCAATGTCACATTATCCAATCGTTGTCGACGGAACGGCGCTCCCTTTAGTCACCCACCACAGATTTCTTGGCGTGATAATAGGCCGCAGTCGTTTTTGGACCAAACATGTTACTGCGCTTAGGGCTAAACTGACCAACTCCATACACGTTCTTCGTGTAATATCAGGACTGAGATGGGGCCCCCCTGAGCGAAGTTTGCTCCAAGTGTACCAGGCACTTTTTGTGGGCTACATACGCTACAGCATGCCTGTGTTATCTAACATGGGGTCATCTTGTATACGCACGCTCGAGAGCCTTCAAGCTCAAGCACTACGGATATGTCTTGGCTTGCCACGCTGCACGTCAACTAAGGGCACAATAGCGGAAGCACGGGCTTGTCCTATCGACATATACAGGTCTTGTGAACCTGTGCGAACCTATCTTCGCCTGCTGAACAGACACTCACACCATCCACTGTCAACACTTCCAAGCATCAACCTTGACTGTGCTTTTTCTAAAGCTATTGCATGTCACGCAAGCATTGTACCTGCAAGATTCCAGGCAACCGACATCCCCGCGACACCTCCATGGACATTGCCAAGACCACTAGCGAGGCTTCAGATACCCGGAATTAGGAAGAAATCTCACGTTTCTTCCATTGGCTTGAAGCAGCTCACCCTGTCCCATATATTTACTTTATATAGTGGGACTGTACAAGTATATACCGGTGGTTCGGTCACGTCATCTGCCACAACGGCCGCATTTGTCATCCCACAACTTGGAATTACTCAACGATTTCGATTAGACCACAAATCGACATCTACGGCTGCGGAACTTGCGGGAATACGGGAGGCTGTCCGTTTTATGAGAACGCAGACACCCCATAAATGGACAATATTGTGCGATGCCAAATCAGCGCTACAGGCGCTAAAATACTTTTTAAACAAAGGACCATACTATCTGCTCGTGCTGGAAATCGTCGAACTTTATCACAGTGCCGAGATAAGTGGCCACGTGATCACCTTTCAATGGGTGCCTAGCCATTGTGGTGTTTTTGGTAATGAACTCGCTGACAGTGAGGCAAGATCGGCCTCCTCTTCCTCTGATGAAGTACGAATTGCCTGCTCGCGACCTGACACCAACTCCATGATCAAGGCTCTCATGCAGGACCTTACAAAGGCTTACAGAGCCCACTCTGATAACATTCACAGACGTCTACATATGATTGACCCAGACGGTAAATTCTGTTTGCCCCCGAAGCTTACACGGAGCAAAACATCATTGCTACACAGGATTCGGCTCGGCGTTGCTTTCACCCGTCGCTACGCACACCTCATCGGCCAATCGAACAGCCCTGATTGTGTACACTGCCAGATGCCCGAAACACTGCAACACGTACTGTGCGACTGCTCAGCATATTTGCTGCAGCGAAGGACGTTAGATAGTTTCCTAGCCAGCGTTGGCAGACAACTACTGTCGGAGGAAGCTATCCTCGGCCCATGGCCTGACACTGCAATTTCAATGCGTGCAACAAAAGTATTGTTGAAGTTCCTACAGGACACTAAGCTCGACGAGCGGCTCTAGCGAGGCAACTGTCTCATGTACATAAGCACTCACCACTTCTCTTATCATCACCATCCATCCCAATACTTTCACTCCCCTTCCCTCTTCCCCAGTGCAGAGTAGCAGACTAGAGCGCACTTGCTCAGGTCGACCTCTCTGTCTTTCCTATCAATAAATTCTGTTCATTCATTCAATTTTTTGGTATACACACCACAAAAATGTGTCCCTAAATTCTTCAAAATACGAAATATCTGCTTTTCTTGATCCTGCTGAGAAACAAGTAACAGCGTAGCTCTTGTTAAAAAAAAACAGCCTGGAAATGAAATCAACAAAGTCAGAAGTGACACAGGCGTTTAAAAAAAAATTCAGGACAGTGTTTTATTAGTATTGAATTGACTTTACACGTTCGACCAAGGTCATTTTCACGAACATGTTGACACGTATACTTATCTTTATCGGGCAACCATGTTTCGCCGCCTAACAAATGTAATCGCACAGCGTGGGGCGCGCCTGCATGTATCCGAAATTTCTGGAAAGTTATCGATGCGTCTATCCGCTGTCTGTTGTCACCGAACCTTATGTTATCTGATTTCATCACCTGACGCGAATGGTGTAGAACTCTGTGGAAGGCACGCGGGTCCGAACGATTGGTCTGGAACATTCGACGACTGCTTTATAAATGCCGATGCGCTTGACCTGCTGATCAGATTTCCGACGATCGCCGACTGTGTTCGCCGCTATCGTTGTGCTATGAGTGCAGCCTGTTTTTGTGGGCACAGGTTCGCCCAATAAAAGCTAGTTTTGTATTCCACCGTATTGCTGCTTTCTTCACCGTCACTACCACGTGACATCTGGTGGAGGTGCTCATGATTACAGAATAAAATTCGACAGTTTGATCTGAAAGACGTTAGATTAGATTTTTGATGGTGATAAGATACTGAGACTGCAACGCTGTCTAGACTATCTCTGGACGGAGATTCAATAATTACGGCATTTGATAATCCAATGATTTAATGCCGTAAGGCACGCCAATCGTTGGGCGCGGCTGATTATAATACTTTATCTGGACCTCACCCTTCGGCCGCAGGTTAAATATAGCAAACTGAATGTGTTTTCAAATACTGTTAGGTGGTTCAAAAAAGTGGGCATGGTGCGAGTATAACACGCGGAACTTTGTCAGGGCGGGAACCGCCCAGCGCCAGGCCTTCTCCGCAATGCGAGCGTGTATTGCAAATCCCGCGCGCCGCCCGCTACAGCGCGTCCCCAGTAGGCAGAAAAGGCAATCCTCGCTGCCCAAGCTGGGGATAGGTAGTAAAGAAAATGAATACTTACATGGTTAGTGAATAAATAAAAAATATATATAGCTTCAGCTGTAGTTGCGTAAATTTTTATGGCCTGCAGCCGAAGGTGTCGGCTTTGAAAAGAGCGTGTGAAGGGGGAGGGGGGGGAGCAAATGACATACTTTGTCGCCCCCCCATCCTACACACACACTTTTGCCATTGGCGGGAGAGGAGAGTCAAAGACTTCCCCGGTAAATACGCCTATGACGCCGTCATCTGTAACTGGTAGTCATCACGTGGTTCTGACGCCGTCGTCGTCGCTTCGTCACTGTCATGCCTCGTCATCACTCGTGATGAAGAGAGTGCATCGCTTGATGTCAAGTCTAGCGTTATGTCACTCGGGGCTTCGTCGTCATGCCATCGTAGTTGTCGCCATTTTAGTCATGTCGTCATCACCATGCACGCCTTGATGTGCTCGTCACGTCGTCGTCATGCGGTTGTCATGATGCTGACGTCACACATGACACTGCAGTGAAGAAGCCAGGCTAGAGCTATGACTGGCCATGACTAGAGCTAGAGCACATGCGTTCGCACTGTTCGCGTGTGCGGGCTTTGAGCTCAACGACGAATAGGACGTCGTCCAACTCGTGCGCTTCTATCTAGGCGGCAACAGTAGAATAACAGTGCGTTCACCGCTATCCATTGTAACTTCGTAATAGGTGCACGGTTGTGGGGCCCGTCGAAACGGAGGTGGGCCTTCCGCAACGGCTCACCAATGCTTAAGAATTCCAAGCGGACCTCGCTGTGCCATACGATGGGCTCAGATGTTGCCTTCAGAGGCATCACCTGATGATATCACCTTTGTGTCATTTCTGTAATGGATGTGAATCAACAGAACGTTTCGTTTGTCATGCCGCCGTTTTAGTGGTCAGAGGAAAATACTGTTAGAAGAATCATTACGTAAACTTCGCTTGACATTGACTCTTCCGGGGGCGGGGAGCTTGCCTTTGATATTACGGAACTTGGTTTTAGCTACAAAAGCGTTTGTGATAACCTCGGTAATTTTCTATGCGAGACAAAAGGAATTCTATGCAAACATTGTCCGTTTCGTCTTTCTTTCGTCCTTAACTTTGTAGAACCTATAGACGAGAGGGGCAATGTTTTCTTCATTTATTTCGCTTTGCCTACTTTGTTATTTGATGACCGGCAACGGCAAAAACAATAAACGCTTGGCATGGCTCTGTGCGATTGCAATAAATCCCGACAAATCCCTTCGAGGCGGCCGAGACGTAAAAGGCGCCGCCAGAGCTGCGAGGCTCTGCTAGACCTTGGCTAACGGGGCACATATAGCGCATACGAGAGTCTGGTTAAAACATAGCCATGCTGTCCTATGAAAGAAACTGAAGGTTTAAAAATAAAATAAAAATAAGCGTGTGTGTGTGTGAAAATCTAAACAACACAATCAACATATTGCCACGTATGTGTTATCTTGTTTTGTTCATATAACCTTGCCGATTTGCTGCGCCGTAACCATTGCAGGCATTCCACTCTCAAGTGAGGCGCCCTCGTTTTTTTTTTTTTTTACACGGCTGAATTTTTGAATCCATTTGTAGAAGAAAGACGAATATTTTGGGATTACGCTGCGAAGTGGTGCGTAAATTCATCTAGCGAGTTGTGAGATGCCCACCGATTGATCAGATTCATGATCATGCTCTTTAAGTTGGGCAAGGCTGTGAGCCTCATCATTTTCATCGAATGAAAGCTGGCGGACCGGATCGGTGCCGCTGCCACCATACATTCAGCGGCTCAAGACCACCCTGTAAGCATGTTTTTCATATGGCTCAGTAGCCTGGCTAGTCTGAATTTGTTGTGCTTGCAATCAGCATCGCGTGACATGTTGAAAATTCTGGCTATTGTAAAATACTCTATAGTATGCTCTTTTTTTGTTCTCCGTGTTGCCGAGTCGCATTCGTTCATGGTCAGTGAAGCTTTCCATGCCGTAGATCTGAAACACATTGAACTGCTCTAAAATTCTGCAGCTGTCCGTTATTGGATTTTAGTCGTATATGAACAGTTATTTTTTTAAAATAATGTTATCCACGTGCTAATTTTCTTTGTCCCGAGGTGTCAGCGGCAGCTCTAAGGAATAATCGAAATCATTAGTAGAGTTCATTTAATGAAGACATGTATAATATAGGTATGTATAATATATATATATAATATATAATATATAATATAAGTCAAAGGAGGTGGTTTTCTACAACAGCTCAGATGACAACGCCAGGGTATCGACCTTGGTTCGAAGAAGAGTAATTGGCTGCATTGACATTGGAGAAGTTAAACAGTCTGCCCCGGTCATTTGAAATTGTCGTGCCAACGGAGAACAACCAATATTCTTCTTTAAACGCACCCGTAACGTTCGTACTTCTTGCTGGAGACGACATGTTAAGGTGACAACAGGCAGCCTGGTTAGCCGGCCGACTCAGTGAAGTTGGAGTCGCAACCAATCTAGTTGCACTTGCTGCTTATGTGACCATGTTTTGACGCTAAAATCATTACTGTTCGAAACCGATCGCTAACTGGCCCTTTAAGCGAATCAAGAAAATGACAGTGGCCATAACGACTTGCGCAGTCAACGAGAATCGATGTGGCGTGGTTTACATCCGACCTTTATCGAAAACACCAAATGAAAACTGTCATCTGCATTCAATTTGATAAGGTATTCATGGAGCAAAGCTTCCAGCACAGATATATATGAGTAGCCGAGCTACTGTCTATGGAGAAGCTCTTGACAGAGCTCCAGCTTAACTTGAAAAGATGTTTCATGGGTTAGTATTAGGAGCGTCAAAGTGGACAAACGTGTATGTATGTGAAGTGGGGGACGCCGGTTACATAGTAGACGTGTATATAAATATCACAAGTGCAAGTGACGATAGTCTGCTCCAGACCTCCGCCAGCCGCACTTTCTCCTCGAAGAGGCAGGAATTGTGTCGAGTGAGCTCGTGAACACTTCGCAATGGGGTGCACGTGGTTTAAACGATGAATCTGGGATCTGAAAGAGGAACGGTGTAGTGCTAACGCATTTCTTTCGCATTTACCGCTATATGACCACTAAATTTCTCTCTCTCTCTCTCTCTCTCTCTCTCTCTCTCTTTCTTTTTTTCTTTCTTTCTTTCTTTCCTTCTTTCGTTCTTCCTTTCTTTATTTTGGGGGGGAGGGAGTTACCGTTCTCTCCAAGCTTCAGTTTCTTACGTACTAAAACGTGAAATGCAAGCCTTTCGTGGCAGAAAAGTCCTGGTAAACAAACCTTGCGGTGAAATACTAAACCCGAAGGTGAAACACGCCAGTTCGCTGAATCGGTATAGTAACTGGTATGAAGCGTTACATAACCGCGCAATGACTGCACTTTCACTCCAATGTGGAAAGCTTCAGGTGCTTTGATCAGTTAACCGCCACCGATAGCGTGAAGCGTGCCGGAAGTCTGCCTGCAGGAAGAGTTCGGCGTCCGCAACCTGCCTCGAACGACACGCCGCAGCCGTAGCAGCGGCACAAATTTAGGAGTCTTCGGTAGCAAGACAAATAGGTGTGTCGACAAAAACAAGCTCCGTCGCTGGATAAGAGCCAAGGAGAAAAGACGAACCGAAGCGGTATAACCGACCAGCCCGGCCACGGCTTGCTGGCAGCGGTGGTCGCGCCGGAGAATGCCTGTCCGTCGCGAGTGAACCGTGCCGCCCACCAGCCGCCACCTCCACCAGCAAGTGAAAGTGCTCCCCCAGCCGTTTCACCGCTCTCTCGCGTTAGAGAAGACGTTGGCAGGCAGGAAGGAAGACGCCAAGGAGGACGCGCCACGCCGCCTGCTCGCTCCTGCTTCTTCTTTCGAGATACCGGCGCGGGTCGGACCAGTTCTCGCACAGCCGAACGCACAGACATACACGCCGACGCACGCCCAAACAAGCGTGTGACACAGAGCGAAGAACTGACGCTGGGAAGTGGGAGGGTGTGTGTGTTTGTGCGTGTGTGTTTGTGCGTGTGTGTGTGTTCTTCCTCGGCCGCGAAACAGTGGCGTATATCCAGGCGGCCAACGGCATCCTCCTCCCTTCCTCCCGGTCTGCTGCCAGCCAGCTAGCTATCTCGCTATCCGCTCGCAGCGATATATATAAATCGACGCGCCGAAAGACGAACGCAGCGGTGTGTGTAGTTCAACACACACAAACACGCAAGCTTAGCCGAGGGCCTCCCTTCTGGCCGGGGCTGTCCACGGGCCGGTCCGAGAAGGGCCGAGCCGCGGGGAGGGAGGAGGGGGGGGGGTGCCTTTCTCTCTGAGCGTCCGTGTGTATTTCTTGGGTGCGCGGTAATCAATTTGTCGTGGACTCTCCTCGGCGGTGGCCGAGGCGGAGGGGCGTGGGGGAGAAAGGAGCGGGCTCTCTCGGTCGTCGTCGCCGCCGTCGCCACGGGAGGACACAGCTGCTGGCGTGGCTGCAGCAGCGCCGGCGACGGCGGCGTCGCGCGCCCGAGACGGCGGCTCCTCCCGGAAGGAGCCCGCGGCGTGGGCGGAGGGACGGCTCTGGCTCTCTCTCGCTTGCTCGCCCCCCCCCTACACTCCGATTACCGATGCAGGAGGGAGTGCACGCAGCTGCTTACGTATGCGGTCGCCGATCTCACCTCCCTCTCGGGAGCCGTGTGCGCGCGGGCCGCCGCCATATGTCGCCTTCCGGCGAACGCGCGGGGACACAAAAGGGACAGTACGTACAAACACACACACACACACACACGCACGATGCCAGCCCCTGCCTTTCCCTTCCCTGGCGGCCGCCGCGACCACCTTTTTTCCCTGGGCTCGCTCGACACCGGCACGCTTGCTCCACTGCAGAGCGCGCCTGCCTCAGATATCCCGCCTCCTCTTGCGCCCACTCTCTCGCTGGCTGTGCCTTCCGATGGCCGAGCGACCGACATGTGCCGCTGCCACTGCTGCTGCTGCTGCTGCTACCGTCACCACGTCCTCTCTTCCTAAACTTGCTCTTTCTTCATTTATTATTTTATTGTAGCTGCTGCTGGCTGTTACTGTCACGGCGTCCTCTCTTCCCGTCCCACACCCGTTTCTTTTTTTATTGCATTCGTTACAGTTGCTTTTTATGGCTTAGGAAGCGCCTTACTTGAGCAGTGTGCAAACACAACAGGAGCGGCGCGAAGGTGGGCGGGGAGGAAAAAGGGAGAGGAAGGGCAACACTGCGTTTGTTTAGCCGTCAGAGATTTTATGAAACAGGGATGTGTTGAGAGATGAGGAAACGGAGAAAGTTGATTTTACTTCGCTTTTGTTTTTAGTGACCTGGAGAGAGACTGTCGCCTGTCACTATAGGTTGGCGAAGCAACGTGTATCGGTAGGATATGAGATACAGGCTGCAGCGAACGGCGCGCTATGTAGCTTCGAATTGTTCCGCGTAGTTTCATAAGGTCTTCCGACAATTTTCTTTCTGGGCGAACATCTGACGCACTACTTAACGCAAGAAGGGGTACGAAGGAAATGCACTGTTTTTAATCCGGGGATAATAATGTATCATCGCCGCACTGTAACGGTAGACTCCGCTTAAGTAGAACTGAAAGTGACCGTAAAAATCAGTTCGCTTTAGAAGAAGCTTGCAATGTTTTTCGTTCTTTCTCTCGCGGTGATAAGTGAGGAGGAAATGTTGGTTTCAGTTGTGAGTTTTGTTTTTTATTGTTCCTGTTTCATTCTGTTGGTCGATTTTCATGCACTTCATGACACAAATGTCATTCGTTCACAGTTGCGCATTTCTCGCGATACATATTCGTCTTGGCTCAAATATTTTCGTTTTGATGCATTGTTGCCAGTACTTTCGACTAACTTATGCTGAAAGTTTTATCGATAGGCAGTTTAGCAATTATGACAGTGATGTTGGGTATTATGTTTGGGAAGTAGGGGCAGGGGGCTGACAGTGTCAGACATTAATTGCCTTTATGTCTGCCTCCTAAGCAAGCATTCTGATGCCTAAATAAAATACTTTGACTTTGGCTTTGAAAGTCCCTGTTAGCATACGGGATCCACGGAGATCAAAATCCGCTATTTCTGGTCAATGACACAAATAACCATGACACGAAATAGTACATTAAACAGCAATAGACGCCAACGGTGGACGTAAAAAGGGACCCTTATTGGATTTTCATGACAAAGTATGGATTTGTTGTACTGTTGTTTAATATGTTGAGTAACTGCTGCTTTGCAGCGCTGTGCAACTCTGTGCCCAGAAGCTGGAACAGTTCATTAAGAGCTTCTTGGCAAAATGTTTTTAGTTCATTCATGTTAAGAAGATGCATGAAAGTAAGCATGACATAGTCAACTGCGTCGTCTGTGAAGCTGACTCTTCTGCCTCTTTGTGAGTGTTCCCACTTATTTGTCCTATACAGAGACACATAGAGGACCTCCCGAAGTAACGTTTTTAAGGTGTCAGCGCCGCAGGCTTTCACGTTGTCCACAACGAGGGACTATAGTTGTTTATATTTACAAAAATACCATGTGTTTCTTGTATCACTAGTACACTGCAGCGGCTTCCCCGTCTGAGCCGAGCCGAATGGCAGGCCTTACTGGCGTTCGTCGGATTTGGACTTAACAGGCTTAGCGGTGCGTGTTAACACGTGTTAAGCTTAAATCACTTCGGCGATGCCAAGAATCAGCTCATCCGTTAAGAAACGACCTTTGTCAGGCGCCTTTCTTTTTCTACGTATTTAAAAAGTCCTAATCCAATGGTTCGACTGTCTATGCCAGCAGTCGCGAAAATTGTACTTTCACATTGGGAATGATGTGCTGGAGACAGAGACGTATACGATGCTTCTTGTTCGAAAGGCGAACGCATGTGATGAGCTTCCAGGATTGGAAGATGTCCGAAAAACTGACAGATCTGCTTGTACAAGAGGTGCGGGCGACCGAAACCTCGACCGTGTAAGTCGAGCTGAGACTTACTGCGAGCCTTTCCGCGAAGCAGAAGTCCTCGTGGCCTAAAAACGCAACAGAACCGTTCAGCGCAGGTTGCCCCCAGTGACCTCCTCTGCACAGTCGGGGGGAGCCTGAAACAGAGTTTATGGGGAATATGCTTGAAACGCAAATAAGCCCGGGTTTTTTCCATAATGGACTTCGCGGCGTTAATCGATTCTGCGGCCGAAAAGGAGTCTCCGCCGACGGGAGACGTCTATATATTATCTCGAGAGAGCATGGGCTGCTGCCGTTTGCGTTTCCAACGCTGTCGTTTGTGCTAACTCTTTGGGCATCACTTTTCTGCCTCGCGGAGAGACGCGCGAAGCCGGCTTCCCCGCATTGCACGGAGGAGTCTCGCTTGCGAAATCTTTGCTTCGCCTTCGGAGACGCGTCCGCGGTTACGCCTTTCCAGGATAGAGCGGCGCCCGCCGGAGCGCATAGCTACGGCCCGCCGCGAGAAATTACGAATGCAAGCGGCTATTATAATGAAGCGTGCATTTGCAACTGTCACAGCCACTTGGCCCCTTACTAAACGGGAATGCATCCAACGCCAGTCAGTTTCTTTGGCCCCAGAGGAGCTTTGTACGCCCTCGAGAATTTCCTTATTTTCTCTTTGTTCTTCCCCGAGTGCTCGGGGACCGGCTTGCGTATAAAATACAAGCATTGTATACGCTGAAGTTACTTTCTTCGCGGTCTCATTTGCATAGTGAAGTCGTATGCTTCGGCTGGTGATTGTGTTGCGAGTGTTTGCTTTTAAACAAGAAGAATTAGCTTGCTAGACCATATAAATATGAGGACGCATAGCTTGTGTGGTATATATGCCAACAATGTTGTAAGTAACAAGGCGTTCATTCGTGCATGCTCAAAAAGTTTTGTGGCGGCGGCCGCATTTCGATCGAGGCGAAATGCAAGAACGCCCGTGTCCCTTGCAGGGGGGCAGGTCAAAGATCCCTTCGTGGTCAAACTTAATCCGTAGTCCCCCACTATACGGCGTGCCTCATAATCAAATCGTGCTTTTGGCACGTAAAACCGTAGAATTCAATTCATTTCTCATACATTTTTTTAATGGATATGCTTGACGGCCACAAAGCACGAGGTGTATTCTGTGCTTTCCTTAAGAAGCACGGGAAAACTTTCCACCCTAGAGATCGCCAAGTTAGCGACAACGTTGACCTCGAATACTCTGCTGCACCTGTTGCAATGGAGTTAGCGACGTTTACCTGCAGTGGACATAAAAACCGGCTCATGATGATGATAATGACCCTACTTTGTGTGCCGACGTCTGTTTCGCTTTGAATGTTGGGGAGAAATGTTTGAAAGCTGGGGAGAAATCAAGTGCAATACGTTTTTTTTTTACATTTATTACAATCTCAGAAGTTTCTCGTATAGCGCGTGCAAATTTGTGTTGTATCAAAAGTGCGAACGTGCAGAAATGTCACCTTTCGTGGGTACTACCTTGTATGCCGGAGTAGATGTATTTATTTAGAAGACTAAGCTTGGCTCACTAAAAGGCTAGACAACAGTTCGACGAATAACGATCATTATGCGTTAATATAAAACGTTGGCCGTGGTCTGTGTAAAACTTTATTATACCTTCGAGCATGACAACCGACTTTCATGCTGTCAAAGCTAATAATTAGGAGCTAATTAACAAGGATGATTTAATGGACGGTAAGTTCGGTTACCCGCAAGTTAATCTTGTTTAGAAATGACGGCAGAATATAAGCGTCATATTCGGGAGTTATAGCGCACGTTCAAGGCAAAGGCCGGAACGTGTGTTCTGCATGCTACGGACCTTGAATAGATCAACGCGAGTTTATGAAGGATTTGGTTACGCACAAGAAATTCGATGTTTCTTGCGCATATACTACGTGTGCCACTGCACAAGTAAATGCCACCTCTGATGAAAGGTTTTCTTCCTCTCCTTGTCTTTCTTTTTAGGTTTGATCTTAACCTTCGAAAAGATTAGCACCATATTCCCGAAGAATATGTCATCATCATAAACATGATGATGACATATTCTTCGGGAATACGGTGCTAATCTTTTCGAAGGTTAAGATCAAATGCGGACGGCGTGAATGAGGAGGAGAGACACGAGGAACCCTGAGAGACTTATTATGAAATAGCCCATCGGTATCGCTTGAGGCGTCGCGCGCTTCCACCACCGGCCAAGCAACTCGACAAAACGCAAGCGGTCGCGTTTCGGCGACTTCAGACACACACATACCCACACCCAAAATACATTAACAAAATCACAGGGGGCAAGGAAAGCGAAAAATGTAGGCTCTGTTCAGGAACACACACACATAATGTGGGAATGCATCTCGCTCCCGTTCTCTCATCCCCTCGTCAGCAGCGAGACTGACTGGACAGCCTGGCTCAGTTCCGGGGATGTCGACCGACAACTTGAACAGGTGGACTGGGCGCAAAAGGCCAAGCAGGCCCAGGGCCTTAGTTGAGCCCAAACCCTCAGCCACGTCCCTCTTTACCCTTCCCCCTTTCAATAAAATTTATCACCCCCACCATAAACATAATAGATCCAACGAGGCGGAGGAGCCAAGGCCTCTTCAAATATTTTCAAAATTGCTGCACTGTCCTGCTTTGACAGAGCACATTGGTTCGTTCGTTGCTCGTTTTAGGATTATAATCTTATTAGTTCATCTATAGTATCTTGGTGCCCTTAACTACCTGCTTTATTATATATCCATTCCGGTAATAGGTCATCGTTTGCTCTCGACATTACCGGACCAGCCGTAGTTTGCTGCTTCCACCTAATTTCAAATAGAATATCAACCAATTGCGTTTGACTTCTAATCATCGTCGCCTTTCTGTTTCTTTGTGTTGCGGCTATCACATTGCAGTCCATCTTTCTTGGCACGGCCCTCATACAGCTCCTTTTGCGGTTTTTATACCATACCAGTTCTGTAACAAAAATACACGTGTCAATTCTTAACGTTCTTATGATTGATTCGAAGTCCTATTAGGCTCTGAACAATGGAGTCTCGTTTATTTTACTGCAAGCGAATCTTTGCCGGCGGCGTTGCCGTGAGGCTCCGTATATTGCCTCACTCGTGTCGGTGTCGGTGTTGGTGTTGCCGTACGAAAAACTCAAGCCTCGCGAAAATTAAAATTGATTGTCGGGTTGTGAGACCAACCACGCTAACCGAATCAGTCACTGTGGGTTTGTCACACGCTCCCTTTAAAGCAGGGTTTTATATGCACGAAAACGTAAACGTAGAGCAAGGCGCGAGCCATTGACAGGCGTCCCCTCCCTCCTGAGGAGGGAAAGGGAGTGATCAAGTGTAGGCTCGCCTCGCGCCTGCCGTTTCCCGCCGGTTCAGGCCCGGCAATCAGATGAGGAGGCCGCGTTTGGTTCGTTCTGTCGAAGAGCAGGCTGCGTTGAAGGAAAGGGAACGGGCCGCGCGTCGCGCGTTCTGCCGAAGAACAGGCGGCGTTTGATTAACGCAGCCGGGAACTCGCTCGAGAAAGGGCTCGTCGTCGACGTGCCGGACCTCACCGCGAGCCAGCGCTAAACCGAGGCGTTACGACGAAGAAGAGCCATGGATCACGAGCTCCGCTTGCACCCCTTTTCACAGTAGTGGAAGGGTGGACGATTCTTTAGGTCAATTCTTTAGGTATATGCATGCTCTATGCTAGACCATGTTACATGCTATGCTCTATGTGCGGTTTATATTGCTGCATTATTCTTCCACTAAGGTTGTGCATACCAGGTCTTACGTTCATTACAAAATTATTCCTCAGAATTTCGAAAATGGCAGCCCGCAAACAAATGTCGCGAAACATAGCACTCTTATCTTAAATCTTCGCAGTCTACTAAGTATTAAAATTGCAAAACAATATCATGGCTAAAAGTTGAAAGTGTTGTAGTTTCTTACTGACGCGGATCTTTGCTGGCAGAGTAATGGTACCTGTGCGATGTCATTGCAGACCCTACACGGCGTGGTAGAGCATTTAAGGGTGCCAGAAAGTTTCGCGCACCGTGTATATTGCGTCCACGTTAGTCGGAGGCACGTACAGTTAGAACGCATCTGAGAAGCTAAGCGTGACGCCAAGCCTCGCCAGCGCACAGTCAGTGGTTCGCTCTCAGAGTGAAACTGACAATTTTTCTTTGTCTCTTCTCCTTTTTATTTTTCTTGGGAAAACAGTCCCATATACCTTGTACGAGCAGGGCTGCGATTGGGGCCGGTTGGTTATAAGTGTTTTTTTATTATTATTATTATTACGCGCTGTTATGCAAAGGGCGACTTAGAAGTGAGACGGAAACACGAACCACACATGTGCATACGCTGTGTAAAACGCACGTGCAAGAGGAAGCGTAAACGTGCCACCAATAGTTCTTTCTTCTAGCGAAAATCAGATTCATGCAGGAAGCGTAGCGAAATGAAGCAGAATATTTTACTCACTGGACCTGGAGATGCAAAGAGGAATGCGCACGTGTATTAATTGTACATTTACCTCTGTCTTTATTCTGCTTATAATTTGGCTAGTGTCCATTAATATCTATTGACACATCATCTGAAGTTAACAGTTGCTAGTTCGCGCTCTGCGAGTTGAATGTTTGTGTTCAATTTCACATGTGTCCCTTTGCAAACCTGCAACTCGTAATCGAAAGTAACTACCTTATACGTCGCGTTCCTGTAGCTTCCTTGCGACCTGCCATGGTACCCCAGAAGCTATGGCGGTGTGCTGCTAAGCATGAGGTCGCAGGTTCGATCCCGGAGGGCAAAATGCAATAACACTCATGTTCTTAGACTTGCGTACACGTATACCTTAAACAACCCCAGGTAATTCAAGTTTGTCTGGGTTGAGTCCTCCACTGCGGCATGCCTCTTAATCAACATCCTGATTTAGGCACATGAAACCCAATAATTTATTTAATGTTTAAGTTTTCCGTGCTTTATTTCCAGCTCTCGTAAATTCTGTTATTCAGAAAATATGGCTGCGATCTTCAAAACGATCCGTCCTGGTTAAGAAGCTTGTACAAAGTGTCAGTTAACCCACGCTCAAAAAAAAAAATAGCAGCAAGTAATAAAAGCAAAAGGAACAAACAACTTTCCTTCAGTGACGCGTGCCAAGGGCGTGTGACTTAGATACGTGGAGTCGTGCGAGGTGTGTTAGGGCTTAGACCGAGAAAAAGAGCTGCTTGTTTGGTACTTCCTTGATTATCGGCTCCTTCCTATACACATGCAGAGTGATCAGCAGCTGTGCGCGAGCATCAGTCCCATGCACCGACGTTATCGGTCGCGAGGAACGCAATATAGTGGCAGCCGGAAGTGCGGCGAGTCGCTGCCAGGTACGTACGCTGAATGACAGCTTTCCCCCGATACGGCAGCAAGCACAAGCGCATGACTGGGCGATGCAGCCGGACAGGAAATCCATACCGCACTATAGCGTATACGTATAAATAAATACGCGCGCCGATGTATACGACAGCGTTCAAACGAACACAAGAGCCTCTCTCTGTCTCTTTCCCTTCCTCTCTCTCTCTCTCTCTATCTTCGCAGCGTGGCATGGCGTCAACGAAATGAGGTGTCCGTGTTAGCGTCGGGGATGGAGGAAACAAAAGCAGTACTGACAGCTTGTCAGTGCTCCCGACGTCTCACCCCGAAGATGGGACGACGGGACTCACGGAAGAGGGAGAGGACTGCGCTTGGGTGTTCGCCGCCAGAAGAGCAAAATAAGCGAGAGAGAGAGAGAGAGAGAGAGAGACTAAGACGAAGTGAAGTACAAGTAAAAGAAAGGATGGCAGAGTCCCACCACGGGCATTTTGACAGGGTGCCTCCTTATTTCCGTCGTCGACAGCAGCGCGTTGGAATATGGAAGAACACCGCCGCGCATCCTGGCAAGCAGGACTGGCCGGCGTCTTGGCTGGAAGGATATATCGCCATCTCCGGTTGCTGTGTGCGCTTCCATTCTGTCTCCCCTTCGAACTCGCGCTCAGCCACATGACGGCTGGGAATGCGTCGCGTCTCTTCGGCGTCTCTGGCTTATGCGCGTATACGGCAACGACGCGGAATGTAACCGAGGGACGTCAAGTCGTACCAGCATAGGCTTTTGAGCCGCCTGTCAGTGCGCGGTGCGGGAGTGCATTTGACGAGCGCCACCTGTCTCTCTTCCGGCGCTCTCCACGTCCGCGTGAGTTGCTGGTTTGAAAGTCAAAGCCTTCCAGTCCTTGGCAGTCCCGACGACACGCTGCTGTCTTTTCATCACTTGCGGCATTGACAGCTAGCGCACACACTTCGAATAAAGCTACAGCGTTAATGATGGCCGCGGTGAAATTTCGTTTGAATGCATTTGAGAATGTCGGAACTGTATTGCGTCTGATGATGGCGGGAAAAGTTCATGAAGCGGCAGGGTCATGTACTCACGAAGGAACTATCTCCGAGAATCAATGCGGCTACGAGTTTACACGATCGTAGAGTTGTACGTCGCACAACGCGGGACGCCTTCCATTCCAAGACTGAGTGCAGGGAATTGAAAGACACGTGCGGGAGCCACCTTGCTATTAAACACTTATTCCCGACAATACACAGTGCGTGCGCTCTCTGCCAGAGTTCCTAACGCATATGTTTTGGTGTTCGTTTTATACCGCCTGTTGTACGAAGCAAACTGCATGAAACACGTCAGCGTCCGGCAAGGTTTACTGGTTTCTTCTCCACCTTTCGATTTCTCTGCCTCGTTCAAACAGCTAAGCGACGCAAATAAAGCTTTCACAGCGACGAAATAAACGGGAGCCTAATAAATGTCACCAAGAAAGGCTCGCCCTTCAAGTTCCCATGACGGCCATAAATCACAACAGCTGCGGACCACTCAAAAAAAAAAGAAGGAAAATTATGGCCAATGGTTCCGAGTACATAGGGCACGAAGAACTTTGGAAGGCAAGAAGGGGGTGGGGGGTGGGGGGTAACACGCTTGACCTTCAGCACATTCTTTTTCTTTTTTTCTAAACTCGTGTAGGTCTTTGTGCCGGGTTACCAATGTTTCGAGCAATTAAGCCCGAGTGTATGCAAATTGAAATTAATTGCCTGCATCCGTCGCCGCAGGGCGTAATGGGTCGCCGTGGTCCTCATTAGCCAGCCCCCTCATCCCGTGAAGGGGACCTCGCGGGTGGCTCGAATAACGCGTGTCGTGTCGCTGCCTTGTCAGCTGCGCGCGAGGGGGTGCGGCAGCCGAGGACGGCGTGTCGCGAGGGCATCGGTCAGGTGTGTACGAGCAGCCCTTCACTTAAAAGCGGGGCAGGCTAAGCGAGGCGGCCATATTGCAAATGGCGCTTCCGTGTTAGCCGTCTCTGTCGCGGCGCTCTCACTGCCTCCCGCAGCTAGACGTCCACGTGTTGGACGCAGTTATTTTACCAGCCGAGTCCGGCGAAGACATATTGGCGAAGGGAACGACGCAAATTCTAGCTGCGCACTCCCAATTCCGAGAAAGCATCCGTACGGTTCGCGAGGATGACCACTCTCCCCCGCGAAGGGCTTTGAAAGGGTTCCGAGCAAACCAGTTCTGAAACTCATGCACGCAGGATGCGCTGCAAATGCAGTCAACTCGAAGTTGTTCTGGACTTGCAATTTAGATTAGCATGTTCAGGAGCAATCAGAAATTATCTCCGGAGAGCTCATTACAAAGTGAGAAGC